>NC_088346.1:14080000-14342500 GCF_036884655.1 Musa acuminata AAA Group | reverse complement strand
AGTAGGCCAATTCTCACAAGATTACAACATAGTTTTCCCATTTTTTTGTTCTTAGTTGATATATTCACTAAGCAGGGATGATTGGGGTTTTTATATGTTCCAAATGGATTAAAATTTTGAGCCTAAAATTTGAATTCTCAATTTTTTCAGGTACTAGTTGTACCACCGTCAATATTTTCGGGTACTAGTTGTACCACCGTCAATATTGGACGGTACTACCGCTTAACACTCTTACACTTGGCGGACTACTATAATGTCTGGCGGTATTATCGCCTAATAGAGCCTAGGAGACTATGCTCTTATGGCACCTGTAGGGAAATCTCGGGGGCGACATCACATTCGTAGTAGAAGAATAAAAAAATAAAATAAAATCCCCAAATTCTCAAATATATATTTTTGGTCATGCGAAGATTGGTGCACAAAGTCCATGAAACTTAAAACTGTGTATAAGATAGATTGTGTTACCTAGAGAGATCGTATATCCCTGAATCCTTACAAATCTCTAGAAAATGGTGAATGAGGTCAAGTGCCCTCCTCTCTTGCGGTGATCCACACATCAGGGCTGCGATGACGCTCCTCAAAACTCCAAGCCTACTTTGAGCAGGAGAATGGGAGGAGAATAGGAGAGACAAACCAAAAAGGCTCTAGCCTATGAACCATTAGTTTCCTCCAATTTATAGAGATCATTTGTTAACTTAACCCTAATAGATCCTGCTCTATGAGGTATTGGATCTCCATCCAACTACCTAAGCCTATTAGATTAATGAATCTTATTGGATCTCTATCCAATAATCTCTTATGGGCTCTTATTAGATCCCATCCATTGGATCCAATAATTCTAGGGCTTACTGGATATAAAATAAGATACGGGCTCCTGCGGATATCTTATATCCGAACCTCTACTCATTGTAATGCATACCATATGTGTGTGATCCTTTAGGCCCAATATCGAGCTGGCCGTGAGTCATATCTATCAAAACTCCTTTTGGTTCAGTAAATTATTATCTCCATAATAATTCACTCGATTCATTGACTATGGATGTACTAGACCACTACGCCGTACTCCCCAGACGATACAGGGAAATCTAATATATTGGATATATTTGTCCTTGGTTACTATGTACCTATGGCCCCTTATCCATCTAATATCCCAAAGACCATATACTGGGCTTGGTGCTCTCAGATCTATACGGTTTCTAAATAAGTCTCCCTCTAATCGGATTCTCTCGAAGAACTCTTTCTCTCTCAATCCGAATAACCCTGGCCAAGAATTTATTTGAGCAAGAACACATGAGGTATTTTTCTCATTACACTAAGAGTAGATGATCCTCTACACTCAGTAGTCTTCGTAAGGTTAGCTACCACTCCCAATGGCCGGCTATGCTAGATCTGACCTCCAAACCTATAAGTTCAGTATCAAAGAGTGAAGTACTCATATAGGACATTATTGGTACCTCAAGTCTAAGGACCAAATACACTACTAGGACTACGAAATCTTTGTTCGACAATAAGACATCATCAACCATCCAGCATTCCATAAGCGGATCAATCAGTGAGCTCATTCTCTAATGAGCACATGTACTATATCCCTAGTGTCCCCATATAAGCAACTATGAGACGAGCTACATCCATCATATGGACGGGTATATAGCACACCAATCTGTCTGGTTATCTCGATATCCCTCTCGAGTAACCTATGATCGGGATTATTTAGGATCTGTGTTTAAGGGTGAATTGGTCTCATTATCGTGATCTCATCATGATCCAATTCCCATTATACAGATCCATGGACATCATAATATATTCAAGCAACAGACAATATAAAGTGATAAAATATAAAAATATAATAAGTAAAAAGACTATGTGTTAAGTCACACATGTCATCACTCACGTGATTGGCTTGTAGGGCACCTATGACTAGTAATCTCCCACTTGACCTAAAGTCAATCACCTATATATCTGATCCCTATCAGACCCCTGTGATGCTCAAAGACAATCTAAGATAATGACTTTATTAGTAGATCTGCAATCTTATGTTCGAATGAAACTCTTTCCACTCCTACATCTCCTTGGGTCACAATCTCTCTGATCAAGTGGAACCTCCTTAGAATACTTCTAATGAGACCTGACTTCCTTCGGTTGAGCAATCGCCCTGTTGTTGTTGCAATATAAGGGTATTGACTCCTCGCTGCCCAGCACGACTCCTAGATCTATTATGGAACTTTTTCATCTAGACTCCCTCATTCACTACCTTTGCTGTAGTAATATACACCGCCTCTGTGGTCGATTCAACAATAGTATCTTTCTTGGAACTCTTCCAATACACTACTCCTCTATTTAGGGTATACTCATACCCTGAATTAAACTTGCTATCATCGACATCAGACTGAAAACTCGAGTCCGTGTAGCCTTCAACCTTGAGGCTACCACCTCCATATACAAGTAAAAGATCCTTAGTACTTAAAGATATACTTTACTACTTTCTAGTGCTCCAAGCCTGGATCCACTTGATACCTACTTGTGACACTCAAAGCATGCACTATATCAGACCTAGTACATAACATGACATACATGATAAACCCTATTACTAAGGCATTGAGTATCCTATCCATGTCCGCCCTTTCTTCAGGAGTCTTTAGGGATATTCTCCTAGAAAGCTATATCTCATATCTCATTGGTATGAGACATCTCTTGGAATTTTTTTATGCCAAACCTTTTGACAATGATGTCTATGTATTTGGACTGGAACAAGCCAAATATCCTCTTAGATCTATCTCTATAGTTCCGAATCTCTAAGATATAGGATGCTTCCCCTAAGTCCTTCATGGAGAAGTATCTAAAAACCTAAGTTTTTACTATGGATATCATTCCTATATCATTCTCAATGATCAGGAGATCATCCACATATAGCACCAAGAAAGTGATAGCTCTCCCACTTACCTCCTTTACACATAAGGCTCATCTTTAGTTTTAACGAAGCCATAAGATCTTATTGCCTCATCAAATCTTATGTTCCAACTTCAGAAAGCTTGCTTTAGTCCATAAATGGATTTAAGCAACCTACACACCTTATCTGGGTAGTCCTTAGATATAAATCACTCGGGTTGTATCATATACACCTTCTCCTCGAGGTTGTAATTAAGGAATGTGGTTTTCACATCCATTTGCCAGATCTCATAATCATATTGTGCTGCAATAGCCAATAGAATTCAGATAGATTTTAGCATGGCTACGGGTGAGAAGGTTTTATCATAGTCAACACTTTACCTTTGATGATACCCCTTAGTCACTATCCTTGCTTTATAGGTCTCTACATTTTCATCTACTTCGATCTTCTTCTTAAAGATCCACTTGCAACCGATGGGTACAATACCCTCGAGTGCATTAACTAAGTTCCAAACCTTGTTGGAGTACATAGAATCCATCTCAGAATTCATGACTTCTTATCATTTCTCGGAGTCTATACTCGTAATAGCCTCCTCGTAGGTTTGAGAATCAATATCCTCAACATCCTCTCCTCCAATATGTACCACATATCTCTCAGGAGGATGTGATACTTTGACGGACCTACGTAAAGTTAGAACTTGTGTGTTAGATACTTGAACAGACTCAGCCGGAGTGGTGCTTGAGCTAGGTTCTCCAACCTCACTCAACTCTAACACGGTCCCACTATCATTGCCAAGAATGTGTTCCTTCTCAAGGAACACCGCTCTCTTGGCTACAAAGAACTTTTGGTCCTTATGATGATAGAAATAATACCCATAAGTTTCCTTGGGGTATCTCACGAACTTGCATTGCATCTTTCTCAATTCCAACTTATCAGGGTTGTGTCTTTTAACGTGGGCAGGGCAGCCCCAAATCTTAACAACCTTAAGATCAGGCTTCTTTTCTTTCCAAATCTCATATGGTGTAGACACTACTGACTTGGTTAAAACTATATTCAGAAGATAAGTTACGGTCTCTATGGCGTATCCCCAAAATGAGATGGGTAGGTCAGTGAAACTCATCATAGACCACACCATTTCTAATAGTATACGATTCCTCTTTTCAAATACACTATTAAACTGAGGTGTATAAGGAGGTGTCCTTTGGGATAGAATCTCATGGTCCTTGAGGAACTGGGTAAACTATGTACTCAAGTACTCACCTCCTCGATCTGATCGAAGAGTCTTGATACTCTTTCTAGTCTGGGTCTCCACTTCATTTTTATACTCTTTGAATTTCTCAGAGGCCTTAGACTTATACTTCATTAAGTACACATGTTCATACCTTGAGAAATCATCAGTAAAGCTAATGAAGTAGTTGTAACCACCAATATCATGAGTTGACATGGGTCCACATACATCACTATGTATGAGTTCCAGTAGCTCAGTGGCTATCTCTCCAGTTTGACTAAATAGAGAGTTAGTCAGTTTTCCACAAAGGCAAGGCTCGCAAGTTGCATATAACTCATAGTCAAATGGATCTAAATATCCATCCTTTAGTAATTTTTGAATTCTTCCCTTATGGATATGACCTAGCCTACAATGACACAAGTATACACTATTCACCTCATCTCGTCTCCTATTAGACACACTTATATCCAGAGCAGTGTTTAGCATAAATAAATTATTATGCAATGTTCCTCTCGTGATGATCTCATCATCTAATAATATTGAACAACTATTGTTCTAAAAAATTAATTTATATCAACTAATTGCCAAACATGAAATGTAAATAATATTTTTGATAATAGACAGAACAAAGAAGAATGCATCCAATGTAATAATAGCTCCACCAAGCAAATGTAGGGTGACCTCGCCAATAGCTACTATAGTAACTTTTGCTCCATTACTCATCTTGAGGTCCATCTCGCCTCTCGCCTCTCGCCAATCTCCTAAGTCTTACCAGAACCTGCAATGAATTGTAAATATGATAAACACTACCGGTATCCAATACCCATGTGTTATAATAAGAGTTTGACAAATGGATATTGAATCTCGTATTTTAATAATGAAACCAATTGATAAGTATTTATGTTATAATCTATGTTTTAAGTGATGCAGGATGCTTCGATCAAGATGAGATAATTAAAGCAAGAAGAATCATGTTGTGCTAGAGGAAAACATGTTAGAAGATTGGATGTCGAGTCGGAGGATCGGTCGACGTATCGATAGAAGGCTTTAGGCCATAGATTTGGGCATCAGGCCAAGAAGAGCGGATATTGTGCCAAGGATATCGGAGTTGCGGAGTCAACTGGCCGATTGGGCAATAAGCAGCAAGAGAGGACGATGCGCTGAAGAATCGGACGAAGCATCGAGGGACCAATAACATGTCGGACAACATGATTAATACTTAGTATTAATTGTCTAGATCGAAGTGTGTTTTTACATGTGCAGGATTAACTATGATAGCAAGGCATAAAGCAAAATAAAGTCTCGAAGTCAAGAACGCGATTTCGTTGGGAGTTCGAGAGTTCGTCGGAAGTCTGGACATTCATCGGAAGTTTTGCGGGAACCAACCGAGAAGTCTAGAAGCTTGCCATAGAAGCTCATCGAAACTCATCAAGAAGATCATTGCAAAGTCTAGGAGCTTGCCGGGAGTCTGTTGGAACATTGCCGAGAGATCGTCGGAAATTCGTCAAAAGATCGCTGGAAGCTTGTCGGAAGAAAACTTGAATTACGGACTCTGTTTAGCTTAGTAAATGTCTTAAAACTCATAGTTAGCATATAATTGAGATTAGAATTAGGTAAATCCAATTAAGGGACAGTTGGGCCCAATTTTGGGCTGGTTAGGCCAAGAGAAAGGCTTAAACAGTGACCAAACAAGTGAAACCATCGTGGCATAGTCTCCGAGACTGTGTCTGGCGGTGGTACCGCTAGACTAGGTGGTGGTACCACCCAGTGTCAGACTGCAGGCAGTGGTACCGCCCAGAACAAGCGGTGGTACCACCCGTACCCTGAAATTTCGACGGTTTAAATTTTGGGCTCCAAATTTGAATCCATTTGGAGCCTATATACCCCAGCTATTCCTGCATAGATTAGCAAGAAACATTGAGCAAAATCCTATGATTCTAAAGTTGTAAACCCTAGAAAGTTGAGTTCCCTCCTCCCAAAGCTTAGAGAGAGTTCTAAGAGAGGTGTGAGAGGGATACCTTGCAAAAGAGAGTTGTAAAATGTTGTCTCCTAAACCTATGAAAAAGAGAAGAGAGGTGTAAAAGGGTAGTTGGTCTTTGCTCATTGAAAGAAGATCGATAGTGGATGTCGGTGGCATCGATGGAAGAGGAATCGGCGAAGTGGATGTAGGTCACAATGACCGAACCACTCTAAAATCTGGTTTGCTTTTCCTTTGATCAATTTACTTTAAACTGCAAACCATTTTACTTGCTTACTACTTTCAATACTTTTACGAACTTGCTTTCAAGTTAAGCATATTTTCGAGATCAGTTTTCAACGAACGAGAAATTTCTGAACCGACATGATTTTTACCGCTACACTAATTCACCCCCCTCTCTTAGTGCTGACCCCCCATTCCTAACAATTGGTATCAGAGTCTCATTTTCTAATTTAGTTTAACACCTAAATAGAAATGACTCTTTTCTGTTTTCAAGAGGGTCACTCTCTCATTCGTCTTCCCTTTTTCAATGGGACGGACTATACTTATTGGAAAACTCGAATAAGAGTTTTCTTACTTTCATTGAATCTCAATTTATGGCATATAGTCGAATTTGGTTTTCAAAGGTCTTCTCTTCCAATGAACCATTGGAATGATTTGGAGAAGAAGACTTTTTCTCTAAATGCAAAGGCTATGAATGCCTTGTTTTGCGCTTTAGACAAAAACAAATTCAATCGGGTTTCTTTGTGCGAAATGACTTTCGATATTTGACACATTCTTGAAACCACACACGAAGGCACTAGTAGATTAAAAGTTTCAAAGATTAATCTTTTAATGCATGATTTCGAATTGTTTCATATGAAACCAAGCGAAACCGTTGTTGACAAGTACACCCGTTTTATGGATGTCGTCAATGGTTTAAAAGCTCTTGGTAAAAGCTTTTCGAATTTTGAACTTGTTAACAAGATTTTAATATCTCTTTCTAAAAATTGGAATTTGAAAGTAACGGCAATATAAGAATCAAAAGATTTGAACTACTTTCCAATTGAAGAACTAATTGTGTTTTTAATGACCTACGAAATGACTAATGTGGCACTTGACGAACATAAGAACCACATTCCAAAGAATATAAAGGATTTTGAACTTAGAACAATTGAAGACCACTAGAGCATAAGCTCAAGTGATAGTGAACTTGAACTACTCATAAAATTTAAAAAGTTTATAAAACAAAAATTAAAGAACATCAAGAACGCAACTACTTGTTACGAACGTAAGAAGAAGAACACAAATTGGGATGATTCGAGCTCCTCTGAAGATGAGGAGAAAATCAACAAAGGCGAGGTGGTAAACTACGCCTTAACGGCTTTCTACAATGAGGTAAACAACTCAAACGAAACTCCTTTAATTTATTTCGAAATTATATGATGCTTTTCATGAATTATTTTTAATTTAGTTTACAATAATATTTTTCATGAAAATTACATGTTTAAAAATGAAAATGCAAAAAAAATATATGATCATCTCGTAATTTTGAAAATGATAATGAAAATTACATGTTTTATGTTAATGAAATAAAATATTAGATTTAAATATAATGATCATATGTATGTTTCTTCAAGAATAAATAATGTGTATCTTGATGATTTCCAAATTTGAGTGAAACCATGCTTGATGTCTTAATGAAAATATTAAGAAGTTTGATATAATGCTTAATGATGATGCATGGCTTTTGTATAGAAAACTAAGCATGAAAAGTTAATTCACCTAAAAAGAAAAATGCATGACTACAACAAACAAAATGATCTTGATGGAAAATGCTTTATGAAATCAATTTCGATGATGCATAATGATGTAATTATGTAATGAAAATATTAAATATTTTGAAACTATATTTTGATGTCATGCATAATGATCATGCTTAATAAATTTCAAAATTTTGCATGATGATTTTGAAGTAATTTATGGTTTATTGATCTTGATGGTTTTTATGACGAAATTTATTTTTCAATCCTAAATGATTGATGATATATATATATATATATATATATATATATATATATATATATATATATATATATATATATATATATATATATATATATATATATATTGGCATAAAAAGGACAAAGGCATGCTTGTATGAAACAAACTAAAAAGAGGAAAGCTTTCTATTAGAAAAATTTCTCTACTTTATTGATTTTTTAAAAATGATAGATTAATGAATCTATCTATATTTTTATGAATCTCTTGAAAATTATTTTGATTTGATGATTTGAATAGGAATAAGTTTTATCTTGATTTTTTAAGATTTATAAATTAAGATTTCTTATGCTTAAGTTAAGATTTTATATGCATGAATTGAAATCTTTTTCTCCTAAGTTTCTTTTACGATTTACTAAAGAGAATATCTTTTTCAAAATTCATGACTTAATTTTTATTTTTTTGAATATCTTTTATTATTTAATCTCCTAAGATTTTCTTTTGATTATTTAAGAGGAGGTTTTTTCAAAAGGAATCATGTCTTTTGGTATTTAAGTGGTCTTATCTTTCATGACATGATTTCTTTGTATTTATGGCTTGTATGCCTTGAAATGATTGAAATATTTTACACTATTATATTCTTCCCTTATTCTTTCTTGTTTACAATGATAAAAGAGGAAAAAGTTATGATAATGTATGGTATGATATAATTTGACAAATTAATACCATCATTATTTGAAATACTATGATTTGTTGCTAATATTGATGTAATTATGAATGATGATTTGGAATCATGCATGTAATTATGATTTTATATTTTGAAAATATACATGATGATTTGGTATTATACATACAATGCTTATGCTTTTTAATTATGATGATGAATGTGATGTATTGCATATGATGTGAATCATGATTACCTTGATTTGAATTCAAGGTTTATCTCAATTATGATATTTTGAAATAAGAATGATTACTTACCTTTGTCATGATTTAGAAATTGAAGTAAAGGAAAAAAGAATTACAAAATTGTATTCTTCCCTTATTTTTAACATTGACAAAGGGGGAGAAATATCACTAGCTCATCTTGCAAAATTTAGAAACTTGCACTTTGCAAAGAAAGCAAAACTGCAAGCTCAAATATCGCAAAGGAAGCAAAAAATGACACTTCTCAAAAGAGAAGAAAGAGCTTGCTATCTTGAACATCGCTATTTTGCATTTGCTTTCGAAATTTTTGCTAGCTTGTATGTTGTAAACTTGCTATCTTATTACCTTGCATATATAAAACTTGATAGCTTGCATGATGTAATACTTGCTAAATTTTCTAGCTTATAAATTGTATGATGATAAAACTAGAGATAATATTATTCATCATGCAATGTGTTGAAATTATGTCTCAAACACATGAGAATTATACTTCTCCGTTTTGTTGATGACAAAGGGGGAGAAGTATGATCATGCTATGCATGATGACGTATTGCAAATATTCATGATAAAATTTGTAATGACTTGAATTCAGCTTGAATTCAAGGTTCCATCAATATGCCATATTGATAGGGGGAGTTTGTTTAAACTCTAGGAGTTTGCTTTAACTCCGTCATCAATTGGTTGTCATCATAAAAAATGGAGAGATTATTGAATCTCATATTTTGATGATGAAACCAATTGATAAGTGTTTATATTTTAATCTACATTTTGAATGATGCAAGATGCTTCGACCAGGATGAGATAATTAAAGCAGGTAGAATCATGTTCTGTCGGGGGAAAACATGTCAGAAGATTGGACGTCGAGCCAAAGGATCGATCTACATATCGACAGAAGACTTCGAGCCATGGATTCGGGCATCGGGCCAAGAAGAGCAGATATTGAACCAAGGATATCGGAGTTGCGGAGTCAATTGGCTGATTGGAAAATAGGCTGCAAGAGAGGATGATGCACCGAAGAATCAGATGAAGTATCGAGGGACCAATGACATGCCGGATAACATGATTAATGCTTAGTATTAATTGTCTAGATCAAAGTATGTTTTTATATGTGTAGGATTAACTATGATAGCAAGGCATAAAGCAAAATAAAGTCCCAGAGTTAAGAACGCGATTTCGTTGGGAGTTCGAGAGTTCATCGGAAGTCCGGATGTTCGTCGGAAGTTCTGTGAGAACCAATCGAGAAGTCTAGAAGCTAGCTATAGAAGCTTATCGGAACTCACCAAGAAGATCATTGCAAAGTCCATAAGCTTGCTAGGAGTCCGCTGGAATATTGTAGAGAGATCGTCGGAAGTTCGTCGAAAGATCGTCGGAAGCTCGTCGGAAGAAAACTTGACTTACGGACTCTGTTTAGCTTAGTAAATATCTTAAAATTCATAATTAGCACATAATTAAGATTAAAATTGGGTAAACCTAATTAATGGACAGTTGGGCCTAATTTTGGGCTAGTTGGGCCAAGAGAAAGGCCCAAATAGTAACCAAACAGGTGAAACCATCGTGGCACAACCTCCGAGACTATGTCAGGCGATGGTACCGCTAGTCTGGGTAGTGGTACCACCGAGCACAGTATTCTAGGTAGTGGTACCATCAGACTGGGCGTTAGTATTGCCCAGTGTCAGACTGCAGGCGGTGGTACCGCCCGTACCCTAAAATTTCGGGGGTTTGAATTTTAGGCTCCAAATTTGAATCCATTTGGAGCCTATAAATACCCTAGCTATTTCTACATGGATTAGTAAGAAATATTGAGTAAAACCATATGATTCTAAAGTTATAAACCTTAGAAAGTTGAGTTCCCTCCTCCCAAAGCTTAGAGAGAGTTCTAAGGGAGGTGTGAGAGGGATACCTTGTAAAAGAGGGTTATAAAAGGTTATCTCCTAAACCTGTGAAAAGGAGAAGAGGGGTGTAAAAGGGTAGTTGGTCTTCACCCATTGAAAGAATATCGATAGTGGATGCTAGTGGCTACTAGTCGTAGGTGCCCAACAAGCCAATCACGTGAGTGATGACACGTGTGACTTGACACGGAATCTTTTTGCTTATTATATTTTGGCATTTATCACTTTATATTAACTATTACATATATACATATATATATATATATATATATATATATATATATATATATATTGTGATGTCTTTGGATCTGTGCAATAGGAATCAGATCGTGATGAGATCATGATAATGAGATTGATTCACTTTTAAACACATATCCTAAATAATCACGGTCATAAGTTACTCGAGACGGACATCGTGATAACCGGACAGACTAGTGTGTTGTATACCCATCCATATGATGGATGCAGTTGGTCTTATAGCTACTCGTGTGTGGACACTAGGGATACAGTACAAGTGCTTATTGGAGAATGAGTTCATTGATTGATCCGCTTACGAAATGCTAGATGATTGATGATGCCTTATTGTTAGATAGCGATTCCATAGTCCTAGTGGTGTATTGGATCCTTAGACTTGAGACACCAAGGATGTCTTGTATAAGTACTCTACTCTTTGATACCAAACTTATAGGTTTGAATGTTGCAGATCTAGTACAACTAGTCATTGGGAGTTGTAGTCAACCTTACGAGGGCTATTGAGTGTCGATAGAGGATCATCCACTCTCGGCATCATGAGAGGAATATACCATGTGTTCTTGCATAGACAAATCCTTGGCTAAGGTCATTCAGATTAAGAGAGAGAGTTCTCCGGGAGAATCCAATTAGAGCAAGACTCGAGAAAAAACCGTATGGGTCTGATAGCACCATGCTCGATATATGATCTCTGGGATATTAGATGGATGAGGAATTATAGGTATACGATAACTAAGGACAGATAGGTCCAAAGGATTGGATTCCCCTGTATCGTTTGGGGACTACGGTGTAGTGGCTTAGTACGTCCGTAGTCAATGAGTCGAGTGAATTATTATAGATATAATAATTCATTAAGTTAGAAGGAGTTCTGACAGGTATGACTCACGGCTAGCTCGATATTGGGCCTAGAGAGTCACACACATATGATAAGCATTATAATGAGTAGAGGTTCGGATATGAGATATCCGTCGAAGCTCCTATCTTATTGGATATCCAATAAGCCCCTAAATTATTGGATCCCATGAACAAGATCCAATAAGAGCCCATGAGAGATTATTGGATAGAGATCAACTAATCTAAAAGGCTTGGGTAATTTGATGCAGATCCAATACCCACTAGGGGAGGATCCATTAGGGTTTGACAGGGAACCTCTATAAATAGGAGTGATTTAGTGGTTCATATGCTAGAGCCTTTGCTTGCCTCTCCTATTCTCCTCCCCCTCTCCACCTCAGAGCAGGCCTAGAGTTTCGAAAAGCATCATCGTAGCCTTGCTATGTGGATCACCGCTAGAGAGGAGGATGCTTGACCTCCTTCACCTACTCCTAGAGATCTGCAAGGAAACAGAGATATACGATCTCCCTAGGTAACACAATCTATTCTATATGTGGTTTGTTTCACGGATTTTTACGCACTAATCTTCGCACGATGACGAACATCCTTTTGGGAAATTGGGGATTTTGTTTTCTTGTTCTTCCGCTGCGCATGTGATGTCGCACCCAAGATTTTCCAACAGTGGTATGAGAGCCAGGTTGTTCATGCGAATGATAGGTTTTGAACTGCGTGTGTTGTGTTTAGGAAGAATTTTGATGTTAAATTATTGACGCAATAGACGAGGAAGGGCAGCAAATGTTGCTGCCCTTGCTGTGCTCGATGATGGCTGCCTACTTGTTGTCATCTTCATGCAGGCATGTCGCCTACAACAGTGGTGTGCAACAGCGATGCTTGCGGGTGTTGGACCCACGGGCAAAGGCGTTGCGGGGCAGCGGCGCTTAAGGCCGCTACTCCCGTAGGGTGACGTGCCATAGGGCAGCGGTGCCTGTGGCCACTGCTCCCGCGGGCAAAACCCCCGCAAGGGCGGTCGCCCGGCGAGGCAGCATTGCCTCATGGGCAGAATCGCTCGCGGGGGCACCGCTACCCACGGGGGCGCCCACCTGCAAGGGCGGCGCCTCGACCCCATTGCATATGCCACCGCCGGTAGGGTGGCGGCGGCAGTAGTAGTAGGGAAGAGGGAGAGGGGTTTTGGGTTTTGGGCAAAAAGATAATTTTGTCCCTCGAAATTTGAGAAATTTTAGTTTTTGTCTTTTATCCAAATTATAAAAATACCCATAAAAATTTAAAAATTCCCTACATGTCCCTGATTTCAAAAAATATTAATTAAAAGGTTTAGTTGATTATTATTTTTATTATTATCTAGTAGTCCTAAATGATAATGATTTATAAATGTGATGTTTGATGTGTGGACGGATATTCATGGACCGTGTGACGTGTGTACTTGTGATTATTATTATTGGGGTCTACAAGCCTCCATTATATTTCTCATTTATTGTCAGGCCTGCATGCCTATAATTAAATTGTAATCACATGAGGAGGCGTAGTGGGAGCGTGGATGCAATAGTAAGACCCACGAGACGGATGATCGCGATGCATAAAGATACATCGAGATGTCGATGGAAACGACAAGGATGAGATGGACGATTATAGGGCATAGAGATACACCGTTGCACACATAGATCTTGATGTAAGTGATTAGGCCTACTGGCTCGGGCCTGATCACATTAGGTTGTGGTCAATGATCATATGGTATGATTGCTTATACACATACTAGATTTGTATATATATTTGCATGTGATGTAGATATATATTAAATATATATATATGTGTGTGATATGTCATATTAGGAGACCAAATTATAGAAACCTCTCTCTCGATAATATTAAGTCGGTAAACGTGAGGCAATTAGATTGACCCACATGGCCTTCCATCATTATAGGTAGGAACCGATTCCCGGTATAGGTTGAGTTGGTCGAGTCCCTCGAGGCTCACCTATATCGTGATTCGCTATCTCGCTTACGACATAGAGATATCACCGGTGACCTGAGGATATGGTATGCTTGGTCGAGTCCCTCGAGGGTATATCAGCGAATCAAACTCATCTTGTGATGATGGTGTTTTCTTAACCGAGCATCATGGTTGGTCGAGTCCCTCGAGACCATGGTGATTCGGAGGCCGAATAGGACGGGAATCACAAGGAGTTATGATCGGTAAGAGTTGTCTACCTTTTGGGCTTAGTGTGATTGGTCAAGTCCCTCGAGGTTATATTAAGACGCTGATTGGATCCTCATCCCCACTAAAAGTCTACCGGAGACTTCCGTTTCACGTGCTGAGGGTGTCACGTGACTCGCTAGTAAAATAGTGGGAGTATATTAAGATAGAAGCTCATATCTTGATTGTTTATTTCTTGCAAAATCTGCATGTTATTTATTTTTACTGCATCTTTATTTTTAGAAAATGTCGCATTCAAATCCCTTACGTGGCATACTTGATGTCTACCGCCTCACTGGTCTAAATTATACGGATTGGCTCCATAACTTAAGAATTTTTCTCAGATGGAGAAAATCGTGTATGTCCTTGATATAGTGATGCCTATGCCCGAGGAAGGGGCAAGCGAGGATGAGATCACTCGCTATGTGAAGTACATTGATGACTCCACTTTTACTCAGTGCTACATGTTGAGCTCTATGATTCCTGAGTTACAGAGATAACATGAAAATATGGATGCCAGATCCATTTTCCTACATGTCCGTAAATTATTTGAGGAACAGGGAAGGACTCAGCGATATAAGATATCCAAGAGCCTCTTCCGCGCTAGGATGACTGAGGGGACACTAGTTCAGAACCATATCTTAAAGATGATTGAGTGGATAGAGAAACTCATAGGACTAGGAATGATCCTAGAGGATAACTTATGTGTGGATATTGTGCTTTAGTCCCTACCAGATTCCTTTTCACAATTCATAATAAATTTTAATATGAACAAGTTTGAGGTGACTCTCCCAAGCTCCTCAATATGTTGAGGGAGAAAGAGAGTACTATTAAGAAAGAGAAGCTAGTTCTCTACACTAGTGAGACCAGAAAGAAAAGGAAAGCAGAAAAGTCTCTTAAGAAGGGAAAGGGCAAGGGCAGACCAGGTAAAGCAAAAGTTGCTAAGAAGGACCCAACAACGGACAAAGGCCAGTGCTTCCACTATGGCAAAGATGTGCACTGGAAGAGGAACTACAAAGAGTACCTTGCAGAGAGGGCAAAACAAAAGTTTGGAGAAGCTTCAAGTACATTCATGATTAGTCTTCATTTGTTAGACTCTTATGATAACACATGAGTATTAGATACCAGTAGTGCTTATCATATATGCAATTCGTTGCAGGTTTTGGCAATGCCTAGGAGATTAGAGAGAGGTGAGATGGACCTCAAGATGGACAATGAAGTAAAAGTTGATGTAGTAGTTGTTGGTGAGGTCGCCCTACATCTGCTTGGCGGAGCTTTTATTGCATTAGATGCATGTTATTTTGTCACTTCTATTATCAAAAACATTATCTCCATTTCATGTTTGACAGTTAGTAGATATAAATTAGTTTTTGAGAATAATGATTATTCAATATTATTAGATTATGATATCATCACGAAAGGAACATTGCATAATGGTTTATTTATACTAGACACTACTCTACATATCATGAATGTAAGTGTGTCTAAGAGGAAACGAGATGAGGTGAATAGTGCATACATGTGGCATTGTAGTCTAGGTCACATCCATGAAGGAAGGATTCAAAAGTTACTAAATGATGGATATTTAGATCAATTTGACTACGAGTCATATGCAACTTGTGAGCCTTTCCTTCATGGAAAACTGACCAACTCTCCATTTAGTGGAACTGGAGAGAGAGCCATTGAGCTGTTGGAACTCATACATAGTGATGTATATGGACCAATGTCAACTCATACCATTGGTGGTTACTCCTACTTCATTACCTTTACTGATGATTTCTCAAGATATGGATATGTGTACTTAATGAAGTACAAGTCCGAGGCCTTTGAGAAATTCAGAGAGTATAAGAATGAAGTGGAGAACCAGACTGGAAAGAGTATTAAGACTTTTTGATCAAATTGAGGAGGTGAGTACTTAAGTACAGAGTTTATTCAGTTCCTCAAGGACCATGGGATATTATCCCAATGGACACCTCCTTATACACCTCAGCTCAATGGTGTCTTTGAAAGGAGAAATCGTACGCTATTAGACATGGTACGGTCCATAATGAGTTTCGTTGACCTACCCATCTCATTCTGGGGATATGCCATAGAGACCGTAGCTTACCTTCTGAATAGAGTTCCAACTAAGTCGGTAGTGTCTACACCATATGAGATATGGAAATGTAAGAAACTCAATCTTAAGGTTGTTAAAATTTGGGGTTGCCCTGCCCACGTTAAACGATACAATCCCGATAAGTTAGAATCGAGGATAGAGTGGTACAAGTTTGTGGGATACCCCAAGGAAACTTGTGGGTATTATTTTTATCATCTCGAGGAACAAAAGGTCTTTGTAGCCAAGAGAGTAGTGTTCCTTGAGAAGGAACACATTCTTAGCGGAGATAGTGGGAGCATGATAGAGTTGAGCGAGGTTGGAGAACTAAGCTCAAGCACCACTCCATAGCCCGAGTTTGTTCAGGTACCTAACACACAAGTTTCAACTTTACGTAGGTCTGGTAGAGTATCCCATCCTCCTGAGAGATATGTGGGACATATTAAAGGAGAGGATGTTGGGGACATTGATCCTCAAACTTACGAGGAGGCTATTATGAGTATAGACGCCGGGAAGTGGCAAGAAGCCATGAATTCTGAGATGGATTCTATATACTCCAACAAGATTTGGAACCTAGTTGATGCACCCGAAGGAATTGTACCCATCGGTTGCAAGTGAATCTTTAAGAAAAGATCGGAGTATATTGGAAGGTAGAGACCTATAAAGCAAGGCTAGTGGCTAAGGGGTATCGTAAAAAACAAGGTGTTGACTTTGACGAAACATTTTCATCCGTAGTATTGCTAAAATCCATCTGAATTCTATTGGCTATATGAGATATGGCAGATGGATGTGAAAACTGCATTCCTCAATGGGAACCTCAAGGTGGAGGTGTATAAGATACAACCTAAGGGATTTGTGTCCAAGAACTACCCAGATAAGATGTGCAGGTTGCTTAGATCTATTTATGGACTAAAGCAAGCTTCCCAAAGTTGGAACATAAGATTTGATGAGGCAATCAGATCTTATGACTTCGTTAAGAATGAAGATGAGCCTTATGTGTACAGGAAAGTAAGTGGGAGCACTATCACCTTTTTGGTTGACATCCTGATCATTAGGAATGACGTAGGAATGCTATCTACAGTAAAGGCTTAGTTATCTAGACACTTCTCCAAGAAAGACTTAGGGGAAGCATCCTATATCTTAGGGATTCGGATCTATAGAGATAAATCCAAGAGGATGCTTGGCTTGTCCCAGTCTAGGTATATAGAAACCATTGTCAAGAGGTTTAGCATGAAAAATTCCAAGTAAGGTCTCATACTGATGAGACATGGGATATTTCTTTCTAGGATTATGTCTTTAAAAACTTTAAAAGAAAGGGTGAACATGGATATGATACCTTATGCCTCAGCGATAGGGTCTATCATGTATGTCATGCTATGTACTAGGCCTGAAATAGCGCATGCTTTAAGTGTCACGAGTAGGTATAAATCGGATCCAAGCTTGTAGTATTGAAAAGCAATAAAGTGTATCCTTAAGTACTTGAGAAGGACTAAGGATCTTTTACTAGTATATAAAGGTAGTAGCCTTAGGGTTGAAGGCTACACGGACTCAAGTTTTCAGTCCGATGTCGATGATAGTAAGTCAAATTCAGGGTATGTGTACACCTTGAATGGAGGAGCACTACCAAGCAAGATACTACTACTGACTCGACCACAGAGGCGGAGTACATTACTGCAGCAGATGCAGCAAAGGAGGGAGTCTGGATTTAGAAGTTCATCATGGATCTAGGAGTTGGGCTAAGTAGCAAGGAGATGATTCCTTATATTACGACAACTATGGGGAGATTACTCAAATAAGGGAACCTGAGTTTCATCAAAAGTATTCTGAGAAGGTTCCAACTTATTGGAGAGATCATGACCTAAGGAGATGTAGTAGTGGAAAGAGTTCCATCCGAAGATAATATTGTAGATCCATTGACAAAGTCGTTGTCTCATATTGTCTTTGAGCGTCACAGGGGCCTGACGGAGATCAGACACATAGGTGATTGGCTTTAGGTCAAGTGGGAGATTGCTAGTCATAGGTACCCAACAAGCCAATCACGTGAGTGATGGCACGTGTGACTTGACACGGAATCTTTTTGTTTATTATATTTTGATATTTATCACTTTATATTAACTATTATATATATGCATATATATATATTGTGATATCCTTATATCTGTGATATCCTTGGAATCAGATCATGATAAGATCACGATAATGAGATTGATTCACCTTTAAACACAGATCTAAAATAATCCCGGTCATAGGTTACTCGAGAGAGACATCATGATAACAAGACAAACTGGTGTGCTTTATACTTGTCCATATGATGGATGCAGCTGGTCTCATAGTTGCTCATGTGGGGACACTAGGGATATAGTACAAGTGCTCATTGGAGAATGAGTTCACTGATTGATCCGCTTACGGAATGCTAGATGGTTGATGATGCCTTATTGTTAGACAACGATTCCATAGTCCTAGTGGTGTATCTGGTCATTAGACTTGAGATACCAAGGATGTCCTGTATGAGTGCTACACTCTTTGATACCAGACTTATAGGTTTGGATGTCCCAAATCTAGTACAACTGGTCATTGAGAGTGACAGTTGACCTTACGAGAGCTATTGAGTGTCGATAGAGGATCATCCACTCTCGGCATCATGAGAGGAATATCCCATGTGATCTTGCCCAGACAAATTCTTGTTAGGATCAAGAGCACTAAGAGGAGGGGGGGGGGGGGTGAATTAGTGTAGCGGAAAACCTTCTATGAAAAATAAAAACTGCGTTCGTTCGTTAAAAGTGATTTTGGTAAGAAACCCGATTCGTAAATCACTTTAACTTTTGTTTAAGTGAGATGCAACAAAGATATAAATGTAGTTTGCAGTTATGATTCTAATCAGATAGTAGGCGCACACTAAAATATGATATTCGTACGAAGAAATTGATTTACGTCTAAATGCTGATTCGTAAATCACTTGATTAAGTGAGATACAGTTTAAGTAAGGATATAAAGGTAGTTTGCAGTTATAATAGAAATCAAAACGTAAACGTAAACAGAAATATGATGATCGTATGATGAAACTGTTTTACGTCTAAACGCCGATTCGAAAAGTGCAAAGTTTGAAACCCGATCGTATATGTGCAGAAAGCAGTAAGCTTTAAAGGAGGTTTGCAGTAAAAATAATATGCTCAAAGTAAATGCAAACCGAGATTTAGAGTGGTTCGGTCAATCTTGACCTACTCCACTTTTGGCATCCTCCACCGACAAGGTCACCGACGTCAACTAGAGGCCTTCCTTCAATAGGCGAAGGCCAACCACCCTTTTACAGTTTCACTCCTTTTGATGAGCTTAGGAGACAACCCTTACAGAATTTTCTCTCATCTCTTTAAAGCTCAGAACTTGGAAGAAAAGAGGGAGAAGAACTTTTGGCATTTACAACAATTTTGAGCTCTAAAAATCACATAACAAGATTAGGATTTTGGTGTATATTCAGTGCCCTTTCAGTGCTAAATGGGTGGGGTATTTATAGGCCCTAACCCAGTTTGAATTTGGAGCTCAAAACTGTCAATTCTCGAAATTCCGGGATCTGGCGGTTGCACCTCCTGACTGGAGCGGTTGCACCGCTTGGCAAAGCTCGAGGACTGAGCCTCTAGGCAGTGCCACCTCCTTTCAGGGGTGGTTGCACCTCCTGCCAGATCTCGAATACCGAGCTCAGGCGGTGCCACCTCCTGACTGAGGCGGTTGCACCGCTCAGCCAGAGCTCGGAGACCGAGCCTAAGCGGTGCCACCTCTGTCAGGG
The DNA here is from genome assembly GCF_036884655.1 of Musa acuminata AAA Group. NCBI lineage: Eukaryota > Viridiplantae > Streptophyta > Magnoliopsida > Zingiberales > Musaceae > Musa > Musa acuminata. Next base: position 14,322,447 of record NC_088346.1, on the reverse strand, counting down.
AAGGTTACACCGCCCAGTCTCGCTCGGAGACTGAGCCCAGGCGGTGCCACCTCCTGGCTAGGGAGGTTGCACCGCCCAGTCTCGCTCGGAGACTTAGCCCAGGCGGTGCCACCTCTTGGCTTGGGCGGTTCAACCGCCTGACAGAAATCAGGATCCGAATGGGTTGATCCATTCAGCCCAATTTGGGTTTTTCAGGGGTCCAATTGCCCCAAGATTAAGTTAATGGGATCACCTCCCATTTTCAACTTAATCATTGTGCTAACTACGATTTTTCCTAAGATATTTACTGTAATATGCTCCGGTGCGTCAATCGCTTCTTTCGTCAACCATCCGATGAACCCTCTGTGATGCTCCTGCGGACTTCCGAAAAACTCCTGGACTTGCGACGATCCACTTAGCGAGTTCCGACGAGCTTCTTTGGCAAGCTTATGGACTTCTCGGATTTATTCCCGCAGAACCTCCGACGATTGTCCGAACTTCCGTCGAACTCTCGAACTCCCAACGTGATCATTGTCTTGACTCTGGCGCAACTTCTATTGCATATCTTATTTTCATCGTAGTTAATCCTACACACTTATCTCAATATATAGATTAGATAACAAATGACAATTGACTTCATCATCAAAATCCGAGATTCAATATTCTCCCCCTTTTTGATGATGACAATCAATTGATAATGGAGTTAACCTTAACTCCCCCTGTCTATGTGCCATATTTGAGATAAGTCATTCTTGAATTCAAAACCTTTGAATTCAAGAGACATATTGATAAGTTAAAATCATTTAAACTTATCAATACTCCCATCATGATTCCTATCATGATGTTTCTCTCTGAAGATGATGTCAAGGCTTGACATTCATTTTCAAATTTTACATAACAGGTTTGAATGATGGTAATAGTAGCAATTCATCATATTGTAAGATATCAACATATAAAACTGCGAAGTAAGATTTTGATATCATTACATGATACAAACAAGGCATAATGCAAATTATAGCAATCATAGCATCAATCCATATATCTCTTGGTGATGCAAGCATGACATTAATACTCATATATTTCTCGGTGATGCAAGCATGGCATTAATACTCATATATTTCTCCCCCTTTGTCATCAACAAAAAACATGATAATTGTGATAGCAGGAGAACAATAAGCGAATTTTGAGCATAAGTGTTATAGTTGTTCATGCCTTTACATGTTATTTTCCAAGCATATAAAGGAAAGCATGATACATAGATTGCTTTGAATACTTCTTCCTTTTTATTTGTTATAATCTTTTTGCATGAAGGAGGAAGGCTATTTGTGATTTTACTTTGAGTGAAGTTAAAATCGATGAGAGATTAAATCATGCTTCATTTTTACAAGGATCAAGATATGTATGTGAAACAAGTCTTTGCAAGTAAAAACACTATCATCCATATTTCAAGATGGAATTTATAAGCAGGAATCATTTCATTAAATCCATTTCAGAAAAATATTTTTCATAAGTGTATGAGAAAATATTTTTCCACACTATTTTTCAAATACAATCATGAAGACAAAACATGCACATAATTTCCAACATGTTATTTAGGCATGTAATGGCAATCAAGTGATTTGATCATTCAATAAAGTCCGAAAGATAATTTTAACTAGTTTATGTATTCAAACACATCAACATTCCTAATTCTCTTCTTATGAAATCAAATTGTTCTTCATTTAGAGGTTTGTAAAAATATCAGCTAGTTGATGTTTAGTATCAATAAACTCTATGATTACATTATGATTAGTAACATGATCTTGTATAAAGTGATGTCTAATATCAATATGTTTTGTTCTTGTGTGTTGTATAGGATTCTTCGTTAAGCATATTGCACTTGTGTTATCACATTTAATGAAAATATTTTTAAGATGAATTTTATAATCTTCTAAGGTGTTTTTCATCCATACAACTTGTGCACAGTATGCACTTGCTGCAATATATTCAGCTTCGGTTGTTGATAGCGCAACCGAGTTTTGTTTCTTAGATGATCAGGAAACAAGGGCATGTCCTAAAAATTGACATGTTCCTGATGTGCTTTTTCTATCTAGTTTACAGCCAGCAAAGTTCGCATCAACATAAGCAATTAACTTAAGATTCTTTGATTTTAGGTACCATAATCCTAGATTTGTGGTACCATTAAGATATCTAAGTATTCTTTTATGAGATATCTTAGGGTTTGAGTGAAATCTAGCACAAAGTCTTACATTGAACATGATATCTGGTCTAGTTGCAGTGAGGCAAAGTAAACTTCCTATCATGCCCCTATAAGTTTTTTGATCGAAGCTTTCTCCACTTTCATCGATTTCTAACTTAGTGGAGGTGCTCATAGGAGTGTTAATAGCTTTTGAGTTATTCATATTAAACTTTTTTAGCAAATTCATAGCATATTTAGTTTGACTAATAAAGATGTCATTGCTTAGTTGTTTGATTTGTAAGCCTAAGAAGAATGTTAATTCTCCCATTAAACTCATTTTGAATTCAAGACTCATAGTTTTAGCAAAATATTCACAAAGAGATTCATTCGTAGAACCAAAGATAATATCATCAACATAAATCATTTTCAAAATTCTTGATGAACAATGTAGTATCAACCTTGCCTTTTGTGAAATTATTTTCGATAAGAAAAGAACTAAGTCTCTCATACCAAGCCCTCGGAGCTTGTTTTAAATCATAGAGAGCTTTAGTTAATCTAAACACATGATTAGGGTGGCTATTATTTTCAAATCCAGGAGGTTGTTCAACATAGACTTCTTCGAAAATAAAGCCATTAAGAAAAGCGCTTTTAACATCCATTTGAAACAACTTAAAATTATTACTATTAGCATAGGCAAGGAGCATCCTTATAGCTTCTAATCGAGCCATAGGAGCGAAGGTTTCTTCGTAATCGATACCTTCTTTTTGGTTGAAACCTTTGGCCACTAATCTAGCCTTATTTCTAACCACGATACCATATTCATCTTGCTTGTTTCTAAAAACCCATTTAGTACCAATAACTAAATGGTCATTTGGCCTAGAAACAAGCTTCCACACCTCATTTCTCTCAAATTGATTTAATTCATCTTGCATTGCGATAATCCATGAATCATCTTTCATGGCTTCGTCAACACATTTGGGTTCAATTTGGGAGAGAAAAGCGGCGTTGGAACAAAAATTTTTAAGAGAAGAACGTGTTTGAACCCCCTTTGATGTGCCTCCTAAGATTAGCTCCTTAGGATGAGCATCTACATACTTCCAATCCTTGGGTAAGGATGTTTCGGAAGTGGATGCATCCAAGTTGCTAGTTGGAGACGGGGTTTCATTTAAATTCAAGGAATCAAAATTAACATCATCATTAAAATCGTTTTTCCTGATTTCGGAAATCTCTTTGAAAACAACATGAATGGATTCTTCAATAATTAAAGTTCTTTTATTGAATATACGAAAGGCTTTAGAAACCAAAGAATAACCAAGAAAGATTCCTTCATCGGATTTAGCATCAAATTTTCCTAAGTTATCCTTTTCATTCAAGATAAAACACTTACACCCAAAGACTTTAAAATATGAAACATTGGGTTTTTTGTTGTTCCATAACTCATAGGGAGTTTTGGTAAGTAAGGATTTTACTAGAACTCTATTCAAAATATAGCATGCAGTATTTACGACTTCGGCCCAAAAATATTTGAGTAGGCTATGTTCATTCAACATGGTTCTTGCCATTTCTTGTAAATTTTGATTTTTTCTTTCTACTACTCCATTTTGTTGAGGATTTCTAGGAGTAGATAAATTATGGTTGTATCCATTGAGTTCACAAAATTCTTGGAAATCATGGTTTTGAAATTCACCACCGTGATCACTTCTAATTAACGAAATCATAGAACCCTTCTCATTCTGCACAAGTTTACAAAACTTGGTAAAATATCTAAAGCATTCACTTTTCTGTTTTAAGAAGTAAGTCCATGTGTATCTGCATAGTCATCCACAATGACGAAGGCGTATTTGCTACCTCCTAGGCTTGATGTAGAGATTGGTCCGAACAAGTCCATATGGATCAATTGTAAGGGCCTAGAGGTGCTTATTTGATTCTTAGATTTGAAACTGCCCTTAATTTGTTTACCTAATTGGCAAGCATTACATACATTATCTTTGATGAACTTGATATGAGGAATTCCTCTTACAAGTTCTTTAGATGATATTTGAGTGATTAGTTTCATGCTAGCATGACCTAATCTTCTATGCCATAGCCAAACATCCTCATTCAAAACCGAAAAACACATTTCATTACACAAATCATTGATGTCAATAGTGTATATGTTATTTTGTTTTAATGCAATCATAGACGTGTTTTTGTGTGGTTTTTTAATGATGTAAGCATTAGATTCGAATCTGACAATATATCCTTTATCACATAATTGACTAATGCTCAAGAGGTTATGTTTTAAACCATCAACTAACAAAACATCTTTAATAAAGAAGTTGGATTTGTTATCTATGGTTCCTTTGCCAATGATTTTACCCTTATTGTTGTCTCCGAAGGTGACATAGCCTTCATCTATGCTAGTGAGCTTAGAGAATTGAGATGGATCTCCGGTCATATGCCTTGAGCATCCACTATCAAGGTACCATCTCTTGCTCCTAGCTTGCGATGGTATAGGTTTCTACAAGAAAGGATGATCTTTAGGTACCCATTTGCTTTTGGGTGCCTCAAAAATAGATCTACATTGTTTATCATGTTGCATAGAATTTATCATGGTTCTTTTAGGAACCCAAATTAATTTGTTCGGACTAATTTTCTTGAATGGACAATAATGCATTTTGTGTCCAAGTTTGCAACAAAAGTTGCATTTGTCTTGGTGTCGAACATGTAAGATGGGGCATTTTATGAAGATGGTTGGATTTTGGTGAGGACTTCTCACAAATCCGATTCCACTTCTTTTGGGAACGTGACCCTTGTTTGCAAAGATCATGTTCAAGGACTTGCTACCAACCTCGAATTTCTTCAAGGTGTCCTTAAGTAGCAAGTTTTCCGTTTGGAGAGTTTCTAGATCATGGCATTTTATGCATGAACCTAAACTATCATGATATTCAGCTTTTAACTTATCGAAATTACAAGTAAGACTATCATGCTCCTTTTTTAGCAATTTGTATTTTCTACTAATAATCTTGCATTCATCAAATAAGTCATGGAAGGCATTTAATAATTCATCAAATGATAAATCTGCATCTATTAAATTCGTTACCTCCTCTCCGATGGCCATTAAGGCGTAATGAGCAACTTGCTCGGTGTTAGAGTCCTCTTCTTCGGACGCGCTCGAGTCATCCCATGTTGCTTTGAGCGCCTTCTTCTTTGATGTTCTCTTTTTGACTTGGGGACAATCACTCTTGTAGTGTCCCAGCTTTTTGCACTCATAGTAAATAACTTAGTCCTTCTTGGGTTCAAGTTTATTTTTTGTGTCATTCTTAAACTTGTTTCTTTTAATAATTTTTTTAAAATTTCTTGTTAGAAGTGCCAAGTCATCGTCACAGTCCTCATCACTTGAGTTTTCTCTCAAGTGGTCTTCTGAAGTTCTAAGTGCCATATCCTTCCTGTTCTTTGGAAGGATGTCTTCTTGCTTTTCATGAGCTTTGCAAGTCATCTCGTAGGTCATTAATGACCCGATTAGTTCTTCAAGAGGGAAGTTGTTTAAATCTTTTGCCTCTTGAATAGCAGTGACTTTAGGATCCCAACTCTTAGGAAGGGATCTTAGAATCTTATTTACGAGCTCAAAATCTGAAAAACTTTTTCCGAGTCCTTTTAGACCGTTGACGACATCCGTGAAACGGGTAAACATGTCGCTAATAGTCTCACTCGGTTTCATCCAGAAAAGTTCGAAAGAATGTAACAAAAGATTGATTTTTGACTCTTTCACTCTACTTGTGCCTTTGTGAGTCACTTCGAGTGTGTGCCAAATATCAAATGCGGTTTCACAAACCGAAACACGGTTGAACTCGTTTTTATCAAGCGCACAAAATAAGACATTCATAGCCTTTGCATTAAGAGCGAAAGCCTTCTTCTCCAATTCATTCCAATCAATCATTGGAAGAGAAAACTTCGAAAATCCATTTTCGACAAGATTCCAAAGTTCAAAATCCATAGAAATAAGAAAGATCCTCATTCGGGTCTTCCAATAGGTGTAGTCCGTCCCATTGAACATGGGTGGACGTGTAATAGAATGGCCCTCTTGGTTTCCGGCGTATGCCATCTCTCTTGGGTTTTAATCCGTTTGAGAGTTAACCCCGCTCTGATACCAATTGTTAGGATCAAGAGCACTAAGGGGGGGGGGGGGGGGGGGTGAATTAGTGCAGCGGAAAACCTTCTATGAAAAATAAAAACTGCATTCGTTCGTTAAAAGTGATTTTGGTAAGAAACCCGATTCATAAATCACTTTAACTTTTGTTTAAGCGAGATGCAGCAAAGATATAAATGCAGTTTGCAATTATGATTCTAATCAGATAATAGGCGCAAACTAAAATATGATATTTGTACGAAAAAACTGATTTACGTCTAAATGCTGATTCGTAAATCACTTGATTAAGCGATATGCAGTTTAAGCATGGATATAAAGGCAGTTTGCAGTTATGATAGAAATCAAAATGTAAACGCAAACAGAAATATGATGATCGTACAATGAAACTGTTTTACGTCTAAACGCCGATTCGAAAAGTGCAAAGCTTGAAACCCGATTGTATATGTGCAGAAAGCAGTAAGCTTTAGAGGAGGTTTTTAGTAAAGATAATATGCTCAAAGTAAATGCAAACCGAGATTTAGAGTGGTTCGGTCAATCTTGACCTACTCCACTTTTGGCTTCCTCCACCGACGAGGTCACCGACGTCAACTAGAGGCCTTCCCTTAATAGGCGAAGGCCAACCACCCTTTTACAGTTTCACTCCTTTTGATGGGCTTAGGAGACAACCCTTACAGAATTTTCTCTCATCTCTTTAAAGCTCAGAACTTAGAAGAAAAGAGGGAGAAGAACTTTTGGCATTTACAACAATTTTGAGCTCTAAAAATCACATAACAAGATCAGGATTTTGGTGTATATTCAGTGCCCTTTCAGTGCTGAATGGGTGGGGTATTTATAGGCCCCAACCCAGTTTGAATTTGGAGCTTAAAACTGTCAATTCTCGAAATTCTGGGATCTGGCGGTTGCACCTCCTGACTGGAGCGGTTGCACCGCCTGGCAGAGCTCGAGGACTGAGCCTCTAGGTGGTGCGACCTCCTGTCAGGGGCGGTTGCACCTCCTGCCAGAGCTCGAAGACCGAGCTCAAGCGGTGCCACCTCCTGACTGAGGCGGTTGCACTGCTCAGCTAGAGCTCGGAGACCGAGCCCAAGTGGTGCCACCTCTGTCAGGGGAGGTTGCACCGCCCAGTCTCGCTCGGAGACTGAGCCCAGGCGGTGCCACCTCCTGGCTAGGGCGGTTGCACCACCCAGTCTCGCTCGGACACTTAGCCCAGGCGGTGCCACCTCTTGGCTTGGGCGGTTCAACCGCCTGATAAAAATCAGGGTTCGAATGGGTTGATCCATTCGGCCCAATTTGGGTTTTTCAAGGGCCCAATTGCCCCAAGATTAAGTTAATGGGATCACCTCCCATTTCCAACTTAATCATTGTGCTAACTACGATTTTTCCTAAGATATTTACTGTAACTTGCTCCGGTGCGTCAATCGCTTCTTCCGGCGAGCTTTCGGCGAACTTCCGTCGATCATCCGATGAACCCTCGGTGATGCTCCTATGGACTTCCGGAAAACTCTTGGACTTGCGACGATCCACTTGGCGAGTTCCGACAAGCTTCTTTGGCAAGCTCATGGACTTCTCATATTTGTTCCCGCAGAACCTTCGACGACTGTCCGAACTTCCGTCGAACTCTCGAACTCCCAATGTGATCATTGTCTTGACTCCAGCGCAACTCTTGTTGCATATCTTATTTTCATCATAGTTAATCCTGCACACTTATCTCAACATATAGATTAGATAACAAATGACAATTGACTTCATCATCAAAATCCGAGATTCAACAATTCCTAGCTAGGGTCATTCAGATTGAGAGAGAAAGAGTTCTCCGGGAGAATCCAATTAGAGCGAGACTCAAGAAGAAACCGTATGGGTCTGACAACACCATGTCCGATATACGATGTTTGAGATATTAGATGGATGAGGGACTATAGGTATATGATAACTGAGAACAGACAGGTCCAATGGATTGGATTCCCCTGTATCGTTTGGGGACTATGACGTAGTGGCCTAGTACGTCTGTAGTCAATGAGTCGAGTGAATTATTATAGAGATAATAATTCATTAAGTTAGAAGGAGTTCTGACAGGTATGACTCACGGCCAGATCGATATTGGGCCTAGAGGGTCACACACATATGGTAGGCATTGCGATGAGTAGAGGTTCGGATATGAGATATCCGCCGGAGCCCCTATCTTATTGGATATCCAATAAGCCCCTGAATTATTCGATCCCATGGACGAGATCTAATAAGAGCCCATGAGAGATTATTGGATAGAGATCCACTAATCTAAAAGGCTTGGGTAATTGGATGCAGATCTAATATCCACTAGGGGAGGATCCATTAGGGTTTGATAGGGGACCTCTATAAATAGGAAGGAATCAATGGTTCATAGGCTAGAGTCTTTGCTTGCCTCTCCTATTCTCCTCCCCCTCTCCACCTTAGAGAAGGCCTGGAGTTTTGAGGAGCGTCGTCACAGCTCTGCTGTGTGGATCACCGCTAGAGAGGAGGACGCTTGACCTCCTTCACCCTCTCCTAGAGATCTGCAAGGAAATAGGGATATACGATCTCCCTAGGTAATACAATCTATTCTATACGTAGTTTGTTTTGTGGATTTTTGCACACCAATCTTCGCATGATGATGAACATCTTTTTGGGAAATTAGGGATTTTGTTTTCTTGTTCTTCCACTGCGCATGTGATGTCACCCCCAATATTTTCCAACATTGGCCTTGACGAAAGAGGAATCGATGAAGTGGATGTAGGTCACGATAACCGAACCACTCTAAAATCTGGTTTGCTTTTCCTTTTAGTAATTTACTTTAAATTACAAACCATTTTACTTGTTTACTACTTTCAATACTTTTATGAACTCACTTTCAAGTCAAGTATATTTTTGAGATCGATTTTCAACGAACGAGAAAATTTCAAAACCGACGTGATTTTTACCGCTACACTAATTCACCCCCCCACCCTTTTAGTGCCGACCCCGTTCCTAACAATGGAGACTGATTATGAATGTACCTGAAGATTCTATTTCGCTCTCTCTACAAGGTACTTTTTGTAGTTCCTCTTCCAGTGCTCATCTTTGCTGCAGTGGAAGCACTAGCCTTTGTCCTTTGTCGAGTCTTTCTTAGCAACCATTACTTTGCCCATTTTCCCTTGCCCTTGCCCTTCTTAAGGGACTTTTCTGTTTTCCTTTTCTTTATAGTCTCATTAGTGTAGAGAATTGACTTCTCTTTCTTAATAGCGCTCTCTGCCTCCCTTAACATATTGAGGAGCTCGGGAAGAGTCACCTCAAACTTGTTCATATTAAAATTCATTATAAACAGTGAAAAGAAATTTGGTAGGGATTAAAGCACAAGATCTACACACAAGTTATCTTCTATGACCATTCCTAGACCTATGAGTTTCTCTATCCACTTAATCATATTTAAGACATAGTTTTGAACCGATGTCCCCTCAGTCATCTTAGCGCAGAAGTGACTTTTGGATATCTCATATTGTTGAGTCCTTCCCTATTCTTCAAACAATTTGTAGACATGTAGGAAAATGGATCGGACATCCATCTTTTCATACTGTCTTTGTCTCTTAGGAGTCATGGAGCCCAACATGTAACACTGAGCAAGAGTTAAGTCATCTATATACTTCACGTAACGAGCAATATCATTCTCGCTTGCCCTTTCCTCGGGCGTAGGCATCACTATATCAAGGACGTATGTGATTTTCTCTACCATGAGAACAATTCTCAAGTTGCGGAGCCAACCTATATAATTCGGACCAGTGAGGTGATTGATATCAAGTATGACACGTAAGGGATTTGAAAGTGACATTTTCTAAAAATAAAGATGCAGTATAAATAAATAACATACATATTTTGTAGAAAAATAAACAATCAAGATTTGAACTTATATCTTAATATGCTCATACTATTTTACTGGAGAGTCATGCAACACCCTCAGCACGTGAAATGAAAGTCTCCAACAAACTTCTAGTAGGGATCGGGATTCGATCATCATCTTAGTGTAACCTCGACGGACTCGACTAATCACACTATGCTCAAAAGGTAGGTAACTCTTGTCGATCACAACTCCTTATGATTTCCATCCTATTTGGCCTTTGAACTACCATAGTCTCTAGGGACTCGACCAACCATGATGTTCGGTTAAGTCAACACTATTATTACAAGATGAGTCTGATTCGATGATATACCCTCGAGGGACTCGACCAAGCATACAATATCCTCAGGTTACCGGTGACATCTCTATGTCATAGCAAAATAGTGAATCATAATATAGGTGAGCCTCGAGAGACTCGACCAACTCAACCTATACTGAGAATCGGTCCCTACTTATAATGATGGAAGGCCACGTGGGTCAATTTAATTGCCTCACATTTATTGACTTAACATTATCGAGAGAGGGGATTTTGATTCGGTCTCCTAATATAACATGTCATACATATACATATTTAATATATATCTACATCGCATTCAAATATATATACATATCTAGTAGGTGTAAAAGCAATCAAACATCACAAGAGCAATCACACCATATGATTATGGACCATAGCCTAATGTGATCAAGCCCGAGCTAATGGGCCTAATCACTCACATCAAGATCTAAGTGTGCAACGGTGCATCTCCATGCCCTATGATCGTCCATCTCGTCCTCATTGATTTTGTTAGTATCTCAACGCATCTCCATACATCACAATCGTCCGTCTCGTAGATCCCGCTATCGCTTTCATGCTCTTGCTGTGCCTCCTCGTATAATTACAACTTAATCATAAGCACGCAGGCTCGACAATAAATGAGAAATAAAATAGAGGCTTATAGGCCCGAATAATAATAATCATAAGTACACACATCACATGGTCCATGAACATCCGTCCACATATTATACATCACATGTACACATCATCATTATATAGAACTACTAGATAATAATAAAAATAATAACCAATTAAACTTTTTAATTAATTAAAAAATTTTGAAATCAAGGATATGTAGGGAATTTTTTTATTTATAAGGGGTATTTTTATAATTTGGTTAAAGGATATAACTTGGAATTTCTCTTAATAACTTCATTTTGTTATAAATTTCTTGGAGTACTAATATTATAGTGATACTAATTCAAATCATAAAATTCTTAAAAATTATAATTTTTAAATTCACCACAATGATTACTACAAATAGAAAATATCATAAAACCTTTCTTATTTTAAATTTATTAATAAAATTTGATAAAATATTTAAAACAAATATTTTTATGTATCAAAAAGTATATCCAAGTATATCTACTATAGTCATCAACGATCAAAAAGACATATTTATTACCTCATAGACTTATAATATCAATTGATCTAAATAAATCCATGTGAATTAGTTATAAAGATATAGAGGTACTTACTTAGTTTTTAGGTTTAAATCTATTCTTTAAATATTTTCCTAATTGACATGCATCACAAATTTAATTGTAGGCATTTTTCTTACAAATTCGTTAGATTTAATTTATGAAATTAATTTCATACTAGCATATCTTAGTCTCCTATATCAGAGCTATATAAATTATCAAGATCATTCAAACCTAAAAAATAAGTTGCATCACAAAAATCCTCCATCTAGGCTAATAGCTTTAAGAAGTTTGTAGGATCTCCGGATATATGTTTTGAGCATCTACTATCAAGATACCTATTTCGAGATATACCTATGAGAAAAAAGGTTTTGCTTTAGGTATTGATTTAACTTTAGATTTTTTATGGTTAGACGTACCTTTTTCGTCTTATGATTTTAAATCACTTATGGTTCTTTTATAAATCCAAACTAATTTAAGATGACTATATTTCTTAAGAAAGTATATGTAAGCGTAATGACTAAATTTTTCACAAATGTTGTATTTAACTTTAGGTGTATGAATATGCAATATCAGTCCTTTTACAAACTTGATTGGCTTTAGATGCGTGATACTACTCATGAAGTCAATGAATTCTTTTCGTGATAATCATAACCTTATTTAGCAATAATCATATCAAGTGACTTGTTTCTAATTTTATTTTTTTTAATATTTATCACAGTAATATATTTTATTCTAAGTAATTCTATTACATCATCACTATCATTAGACTCCTTTAAGTAATGTTCTAGTTTTTCATTTAAGTCATTCTTTGTATTTTCCAAAGCATGTAATCCTAGTGATTTTTGAAGTAACTTCTTTTATAGTTCAAGATTAGATGATTCTAAATTTTCATATTTGTACAAGATATTGACATATAGTTGTCATACTTATTTTTTAATATATCAAATTCATTGGCATGTGAGACATGATCTCTTTCTAGCAAACTATATTTTTACTAATATTTTTAAGTTCATTATATAAATTATGAAATGCTTCAAGTAATTCATAATGAGGCTTTGGAAGAATTTGTTACGTTATTATCAAAAGTTATTAAGGCATAATTTGTCACTCCTCCATTAATTTAGTCTCCTACTTCTAACTCACTTGATTCATCCCATGTAGCTTTGAGTACTTTTTTTCTTCTTTTTAGGTTGATGACTTCTTCAATCATGAATACTCATTTTTGAAGTGTTTCAGCCTTTGCATTCATAACATATAACTGTATCTTTCTTGAGCTCACTTTTATTCTTTCCTTCTCTTCTTGATAAATTTATCTTGTTTTGTCTCATTAGCTTTTTTGAATATTTTTGTAAGAAGTATCATACCTTCATCATCATCACTTAAGCTTTCACTCAAATAATCTTCTTTGAATTTGAGAGCAATATCCTTTCTTTTCTTTGGAAGGCTTTCCTCTACTTTATCATATACTTTAAATATTATTTCATATGTCATTAAAGATCCTATTATTAAATTCTAGATTTTGATTATGAAATCAATAGATCAATTTATTAGACTAATATGCTTTTGAGATAAGTGATGTAAGAAATACTTCGATCATAGACTTGGACCATCGAAGGGCCAACTATCAAGTAGGAGAATCAGATGTTCCATTGAAAAATTATTATGTTAAAAATTGGACATCAAGCTTAAGGATTGGTTGACAGGTTAGAGATCAAACTTTGTGCTCTAGGTTTGAGTATTGTGCTGAAAGAATTAGATATTGCATTGGAACCATAGATATCGTAGGAAAGTTAAATTGCTAGTAGAATAAGAGATATGCCGAAGGAAATAACAATGTGCTAGAAGGAAATAACAAAAGATCAAATGACATGTTAGATGGGTGTACAACGTGCCAAAAGCTTCATAAATATATCGGATTTGTAATTGATTTATCAAAGTGAGATAGTTATTGGGCTTGATGTTAGGTCAAATTGGACTAATTAGAAGGTTAAACTGATGGAGTAAATTACACCCGGTAGTGGTACCACGATGCCCAAGTGATAGTACCATTTATGTGGGTAACATATTTATCCCTTGGTAAGGGTCCAAAAAATTTAATTTATGATAATACCAATGTTAAACCACTATTAATAGAGTGCACATCATCATCGTACTACTAAATATATAGCACTTGTCGAATATCAAACACTTGAGTAGTTATTTACATAGTATTTTAAATCTAGACAGAATTATAAAGCATTTTCAAAACTAATTTTGCATGAGATTTTATAATATTTTAAACTATAAAAGAACTTGTAGGTTAATAAATACTTCAAATAATATTTGCCAGATATATACATTTTCACGTATGGCAAACATATATAATACTTTTTCAATGCTTTTTAAATAATAAAGTATTTTGTAAATAAATTAAAAATCATATAAGTCACATTTATTCGAAAATAAGCAAGACTAATTTGTTAGATACTTAATCTTGGACTATCAAAACCATCATAAAAAATCAAGATCCTTCTTTTCCTAAATTCATAAAAAAAATATATATTAATAATCATACATAAAATCCACTTTCCAATTCATTCATGTTTTGTTTGATATTAAATGAATTATTTTTTTCCCTGATTTTTTTTTTTCACTTTAACTTTGACACGTGACCTCACTTTTTTTTTTCTCCCGCTTATCTTTTGGTCTTTGTTCCCACCAAGAGGTCCTAAGGGGCCCTAAATGCTTACAACATCCAATGCACAGCAAGCCACATGCTGTGAGTAGTGTATGTGTTTTTTTCTTTATATACTAATCTTCTCTTTTCCCTGTTCACCAACACTTTTGTTGGATGCTTCGGCATCTCGCCACACATAGTTTTAGTTTGTTTTTTTTTTCTTTGCTTTTTAATTTCTGTCCTCTCGATTTACGTATTATTATTCGAAAAATGTTATGGCTTCCAACCCACCGTGCGGCATACAACAACTGGATTGCCCCTTGTTTTGTTTTCCTCAATATCAAATCCACCGTATACCATAATACCTTAAATCATAGATAAAATAAATATTATTTTATCATCTATAATTTCTATCTCTTCACAAACATTTATCATCTATGCCAAAACATACAAGATCATGATCCACAAATTGGACCCCGCTTGTAACATTTACAAGATGTAGATTTTGCAATCTTCATGAACTTATTCTAAGATATAATATCTTTAACAATCTAAGATTTTACAATCTTGTGTATCTTGCTTTTGCAGCACTATTTTGTTTTAGTTCAAGCACTTGAGGCTTCATGCAGTATAAATTATTAGTGTTTTAAATAATTTAACTATCACAAGGTTGGCTATTTTGATAGTCCAGTGTCTCAGAATTAAAAAGATATCGTCTTGCCAACTAGAGCTCAGAAGTTACAACAATGTGATGCGCATACTTTCCTGACTCGTGCTGAGTACATCCGGACATATTGGATCCACGGTGATAGTGTTTAGATGATCTACAATATTGCATAATTCGCACAACATGTTGATGATACGAGGAATATTCACTTTCTCTACATCTCCATAAGTGAGAGATAAAAATATTACTTTATGAGAAATATTTTATTAACCAGCTGACGACAAACGGTGACATTCGATGTCGGAGGAACTCCGTCAGAATCTTTAAAGGAAAGGTACGTTTTTATGAAGAGTATATAATGGAGTTCAGTCTGCCTCCAGTAATATAAAAATATTACTTACTTAAGAAAAGGAAATCTTGCTTTCTTTCCAGTCTGCCTCGCTGTATTGTAAAAATGGACTCTTTTCTTATAAAAATGAAGTGTATATAATGAATGCTACATGATGAATCAAAGAAAAGGTAGGTGCTTTCATTAGACAATTACAAAGGCTCGGCTCAAGCTGAATGAACAATATAATGATGATGATGATAATAATAATAATCTTCTGTATCCTCTCATCATCTACTACGATATGAGAGGTATTGATCCCATGAAACCCTACCAAATCTATGCTTATGCCTGAAGAATTCGTCGGTTCTTCAACCGAAAGCCTTCACAACTCCCCATTAAAACAGCGTGCGGGCCAACACTTAGAACGCGACAACACCCGCGATCAAAGCCACCGTGATCCCACCAAAGGCGGTCCCGGCAGGAGGGCATGCCGCGCCGGTTTCGTCGCTAATTTCGCCGTCGGGACCTGGCGCCGCTGCCGGCGTGTCGCCCGTAGCCAAATCCGGAGCGACACCCACGTCCGCATCCGGCGCGGCTCCTGGTGCATCCGGAGCCGGCGGCGAATCGGCGACGGGAGCGTCAGCGGCGGCCGAGGAATCCGGAGCCGGGCCCGACGCGGAAGGGGAAATCGCCACCGCAGAATCCGGAGCCGGCCCCGACGCGGAAGGGGAAATCGCCGCAGCGGAATCCGGAGCTGGCCCCGACGATGCAGGTGGAGTCGCTGTAGCGGAATCCTGAGACGGCCCCGACGCAGAAGGAGAAGTCGCCGGAGAGGAACCATCGGCGGAGGAGGTCGGTGGTGAAGTGGCCGGAGAGGAAGCGGTGGCGGCCGTCGAGAGCTTGGGCGACGAGGCTTCGGCGGGGGATTGCGCCGTTGGTGACGTCGCGGCGGAGGATTCGGGTGTTGCCGCAGCGGCGGCTGGCTGAGAGGGGGTTACAGCCGCAGGGGACGTCCCGTCCGAGGGTTTTGGCGCTGGCGATGGTTCCTGGGCCACGGCTAAGCCGACCGCGGCAAGGAGGAGGGCGATGGCGAGAGCCGCGTGGCGTTTCATCTTTACCGGCTGAGACAGGGAGCGATCGAAAGGGGAAGAGATACGAGGGGGAAGGATTTGAGGTGTAGTAGCGGGGGAAACACACGTTATATAGGTGGCGGGAAGAGGTTGCGACCGTTGGCGTGACAGGGTAGAGGAAAGGAAGAGGGCGAGGTGACCGGTCGAGCCGGTAACGTGGCGGTCGGTTTTACAGGCAACCCGCTCGTAACGGGGTGGGTGGTTGACCGGCGACGCAGGTAGCAAAAAGACCACGCGTGGAAATGGGTGTGACGTCCTCGACGAATAAAACAAGGTAGATGATCTCCGATTTGAGTTATATACTCCAATTTTGTCTATGTTGGCTTCATTGCGGATCACTCATGCAAGAATGTTATCTTAAATTTATTGCAAGATGCAGCAAATTGTTTTCTAAATGATGATATTATGAGTTTCTTTGACTGATAAATCGATCTGGTTAGTTCATTATCGACGATATAAGCTCATTCAAGTGTTTCTTCCTTATTGACATGGAAGACTTATGAAATGAGATCATAAAGATTGTTCGGTCGAAAGTTCTGTTGATGAGAACCCGATTCGAGATGGTTAGATAGGCGAATTAGGATTTTTCTGGTTGCAAGGTTCCTTCCTAGGAGTTAGATCGTTTGTGTGTCTTGGGACGATTGACGATCCTACATGATAGGCCAGCATTGGGGGTTGCTCGATGCAGCCTCTTTAATGCTTAAGTTAGCAAAGAGGAGAAGATAGTGGTGTAAGTTGTATAACTGAGTTAATGTATAGAGAGCCCCTCACTCAATGTAAGATGATGGGTTCCTTTTTATACTTGATCCTTAGGCCTTTTTACTAGTTGGACTAGGATAAAATTGTTGGGAAACCATAGAGAGCATCACATGTGTAGTGAAAAAATAAAACAAAGACTATTTCCCAAAAAAATCATATTTGATCTTTGTGCGATGATTGGTAGCGAAAACTCGTAAAACCAAAAACTGTATAAGATTCATAAGATGCTCTCACTTAAGAGAGATCGTATACTCCTAAAACTGCGGATCTAAGTTCGTGAATGAAGGAGCTCCTCTCTAGTAGTGATCTACACGATGGATGAAGTAGTGACGCATCTCCTCACGTAAGGCACTCCTTGCTCGCTTTTACGCACTACCACACAATAGGGGTAGCAGCAAAAGGGCGACTCTCTTACTATCCTCTCACACCAAAGAGTGGGTAGATCGCTAGAGGAAGAAGAGGGGAGGTAAGGAGGTGGCGGCTAAAGGGGTTCAGTCTTATAACCATTTTAGTTCGATATCTCTTTTATAGAGTGTTAGCTATAGGTACCTTGCAAGTCAATCATATGAGTGATGACACGTGTGACACAACACACACTCTTTTTATTTATTATTATTTATTGATATTTTATCACTTTATCTTGTATATTATATATATTGTGATATCTATCAATTCACCTTTAAACATAGACCCTGAATAATCCCAGTTGTAAGTTACTCAAGAGGGACATTGAGATAATCGGATAGATTAGTGTGCCATATACCCATCTATACGATGAAAGCGATTAGTCTCATAGTTGCTTATGTGGGGACACTAGAGATATAGTGTAGGTGCTTATTAGAGAATGAGTTCATTGATCGATTCGCTCATAGAATATTGGATAGTTGATGATACCTCATTGTCAAATAACGATTCCGTCGTCCCAATAGTATATTTAGTCCTTAGACTTAAGACATCAAGTATGTCTTATTTAAGTACTCCACTCTTTGATATTGGACTTATAGACCTAGAAGTTCTAACTCTAGCATAGCCGGTCATCGGGAGTGATAGCCAACCTTACGAGGGCTATTAAGTGTCCATATAAGATTATCCACTCTTAGTGTCCTGAGAAAAATATCTCATATATTCTTGCTCAGGCAAATCCTTGGCTAGGGTCATTCGGATTGAGAGATAAAGAGTTCTCTAAGAGAATCCAATCAAAGCGAGACTCGATTAGATTCCGTATGGGCCTAACAACACTATGTCTGGTATATGATCTTTGAGATATTAGATGGATGAGAGATTATAGATACTATTAAATCTTGAATTTTGATGATAAAATCAATTGATAAGTTTCGATTTAATTTGTATTTTGAGTAACGTAGGACTAACTTCGATCAAGAAAGACAAATCTATTAAAGCAAGAAGAATCTGATGTTGGCCTGGAGTGAACATGTTAGAAGATTAGACGTCGGCTAGAGGATTGATCGATATGCTGGCAGAAGGACTTTATACCATGAGTTCAGGCATCGGGCCGAAGGATTGGACATTGCACCAAGGAGATTGAAAGTTACGAAGGTCAAGATATCGATTGAGCAATACATCAAAGGAGAGGATGATGCGCCGTAGGATCGGACGAAGCACTGGATGAACCAATGTCATGTAGAACAACATAGAATTCTAGTCTTATAATCAGTTGTCTTAATTAGTTGTAGTTAGGTCAAAATTGAGTTAGTTTCATATATAACCATGCCAACTTAATAGGGGCCCATTGCGCTTGAGTTGGTACTATTTTGGGCCAAGTGGAAAGCTCATTCGGTTACCCAAGATTAGGTGGAACCACCTATGATCTGAAAAAGTCAAGAGTACACTTTTTTAAGCTGTTAGGTGATGATACCGCTAGACTAAGCAGTGGTACTGCCCAATGTCAGTGTGTCAGGCAGTGATACCGCCAGACTTAGTGGTTCCAGATACAGTCTCCCAAACTGTGTCAAGCGATAGTACCGCCTAGTGACAATGCTGTAGGTAGTGGTACCGCAAAGACCTAGGAAACCCAAGATAAGACCTTTTTTTGTTCTATTTTTGAAGCCATTTGGGGTCTATAAATATCCTAATCTTTCTTACTTAAAAGAGCATGAATTTCAGTAAAAAAGAGGGAAAGAATACTTAAGAAAAAAAATGGAAACTCTATTAGGATTTAGAGTCTCTTCCTCATAGAGTTAGAAATTTTCTAAAGGAGGAGTAGGGTCTAAAAGAGAGGTGTAAAGGTTCTCTCTTAAGCTTGTGAAAAGAAGAAAGAGTTGTAAGAGTAGTTGATCTTCGCTCGTTAAAAGAAGATCGACAGTAAAGCTGGTGGCCTCGAGTGAAGAGGAATCGGGAGTGGACGTAGGTTACGACGACCAAACCACTATAAAATCTGGTTTGCATTTACTTTATACATTTCATTTACATTGCAAACTGATTTCTTACTCTCACTACACTCATTACGCTTTCGTACATTTTTAAGTTAAATATCTTTCTGATACGGCTTTATTGAACAAAGTTTCTAAATCAACAAAAGTTTTATAAAAGTACTAATTTACCCTCGCTCTTTATGTTGTCACAGTCCTAATAGTTGGTATTAGAGCTAAGGTTTTTCTCATTTGGTTTAACACCTAAGAGAAATGACTTTTACCAGCAATTAAGAGAGTTTTTCTATCACTCATAATCCTATGTTCAATGGAACAAACTACACATATTGGAAAACTAGAATGAGAATTTTTTTACTTTTTATAAATTTCAACTTATGGAACATTATTGAAAGTGGTTTTGAAAAGTCTTCCAAACCAATGAAAGAATGAAATGATTTGGAGAACAAGACTTTCTCTTTGAATGCTAAAGCGATGAATGTTTTGTTTTGTTCTTTAGATAAAAATAAATTTAATTATGTTTCTACATGCGAAACTGCACATAAGATTTGACACACACTAGAAGTAACTTATGAAGATACGAATAGAGTAAAAGAGTCTAAAATAAATCTTTGATGCATGATTTTGAATTGTTTCGAATGAAGCCAAGCTAAACTATTGTTGACATGTACACCTATTTTACGGACGTCTTCAATAGTTTAAAAGCTCTTGGTAAATGTTTTTCGAATCTTGAACTTCTTAATAAAGTTTTATGGTTTCTTTCTAAAAATTAGGATTCAAAAGTAATTGCAATATAAGAGGAAAAGGACTTAAATAATTTTTCACTGAAAGAACTCATCTATTCATTAATGACATATGAAATGACTTATATGATACAAGACGAACTTGAGAATAACCTTATAAAGAACATAAAGGATTTAACACTTAGAACAAAAGAAGATCACTCAAGCGAAAGCTCAACTGATGATGACTTTAAACTCCTCACAAGTAAATTTAAAAGGTTCATAAAACAAGAATAAAAAAATAAAAATGAACTTAAAAAGAAGAAGCTACCAAAGAAAAAGAAAGTATTTAATGTGGCTTGGGACAAATTGAGTACATCCGAAGACAAGGAGCAAACTAACAAAGATAAAATAGTAAACTACGCCTTAATGGCTTTCGACGACGAGGTAAATGACTCAACCGAAATGTCTTTACCTTACAATGAATTATTTGATACAATCAATGATTTGTCTGATAAATTTAAATTAGTTGGTAAAAATTATAAATTGCTAAAAAAGGATCATATTTCTCTATCTAATTAATTTGAAAATTTAAAAAATATGCATGATTATTGTATGTTAAACTCTTGCACTAAATATGAAGAATTAGATTCATGCAAAAAGGAAAATTTATTATTATAACAAACTTTATATAATTTAAAAATTAGTAGTAAATCTTTAAATATGATTCTTGCCAATAAGAGTTATGTTTATAGAAAGAAATGAATTGGCTTTGTGAGTAACATTTAACAAAAGCCAACTATTTTCGTTATAGGACCCACATTACATATTTTTCATGAAAATAGATGTAATTTTTATGATAGACATGGTCATTTTACATATAAATATTCATTTAAAAGATATGACTTGCATAAATTGGTTTGGATTTCTAAAGGAACCATAAATGACCTAATGCCAAAAATCAAGATAGATAGATCTAATCATGAGGGACCCAAAGCTAAATAAGTACCTAAAAAGACCCACCTTTCTTTTAGGAATATCTACAATCAAAAGCTAAGAACAAAAATAAAATTTTGATAGTGAATACTTAAGGCTTATGTCCCGGAGATACAACACACTAGCCGAAACAAAATGATTTTAAAAATAGTTTATATTTAATGAAATCATGCTTGATAATTTAATGATTTAATGATGCATAATGAATTAAAGTTTTGATGATTTTTGTGACGAATCTTGTTTTTTGATTTTAAACAAGATGCATGGTTTTGACATATAAAAAAAACTTAGGCATGCTTGTATGAAATCAATCACATGAATTGAAACAACTAAAAAGAGAAAACCATTTTTCTTAAAAAATTCACAATCTCTATCTTATCGAGTTGAGATTTATGTTATTTTAAATTATTTTATAAATAAATAACTAAATTTATGTTATTTTATAAATCTCTTGAACTATGAAAGTGATTTTGATGATTTAAATTTGAATGACTTTTATCCGAATCTTTTACTTGATACTTGAGATTTATTCTAAATGAATCAAGATCTTTTATCTCTTATATTTCTTTTTCACCATTTACAAAAGGAGAAGTATCTAAATGAATCATAATTTTTATTTTGAATTCTAGGAATTATAACTTAAAATTCTTAATATATAAATTATGATCTTGACAACTTGAGATTTCTTATACATGAATCAAGATCTTTTATTCTCCTATATTTTTTATTATTTTTTACTAAATAGAATATCTTTTTCAGAATTCATGACTTAAAATTTCCCTTACTATTTGGTCTCCTAACATTTCTTTTCATTTTTTTAAAAAGAAGATCAAAATAAATTATGTCTTTTGATATTCACATGATCTTTGATATTATATCTTTCTTGGCATGATTTTCAATATGTATAATTCTTTTGTATTTATGGTTATATACTTTATGTGATGCTTAAAAAATTGATATAAAGAGAAATGAATTGTACTATTGTATTATTCTCCTTTTCTTCTTTCTTACGATGATAAAGGGGAGAAAGCAAATTGCTAGCATTTCAAGAGAACCAAAAGTACTAGCTTGAAGGTTAAATTTAGACAAATTGTTAAATCTTCAAAATGTATAAATTCTTCTTATACATTTTTCAGATCATGATTTTGATTTCTTGATTTTTATGACTTTGAGTTTTCTTTTCGAATCAAGATTATTTTCTATCATTTCTTCTATTTACAAAAGAAGAGATTTGTCAAAAATGATACATGGTTTTTTCGTATTCATGACTTGACCTTTCATTTTTTATGATTGAAATATTAATGTAAATTTATCTTTCTTATTTATCTTTATCATGATTTAAAAATTGATGTAAAGGGAAAAGAATTATAACACTGTATTCTTCGCTTCTTTTTTACAATAACAAAGAGGGAGAAAGTATTGCTAGCTTATACATTTTAAAGGGAAGAAAACTTACTAGCTTGCACATTTCAAGGAGAACAACTGTTAAAACTTTTGCAGATTCTAAGCTTGGAATTAATCTCTTTAGGAGATTAGCCTCCTTGGAACTCTATAGGGGTTCCTTCCTCTAGGTTGCTAGTCAAAGATTGCTAAAAGGATTCATCTATTAACTTTAAAAGATGATGAATACATGGCTATTTATAGGGCTTCTAAACTCCAACTCATAATAGGACTCTTACCCAAGACTCCTACTTCTAACCAACTCCTAATGCTTCTCTAAGAAGCAACCTTCAAATTAATCCTAACCTTAGCCGGCCTATTCACCTCTTTAATAGGGGTTGGCTAGGTAGGTTTTACATGAATGCCCCTTTCAATGAAACCCAATTATGACTCTCCTAGGTAGAGTCCTAATAGACCTGCCCTCTTCAAATTAGTCTTGTCCTCAAGACCGACGATCCATGAATTCTAGGAATTTGATTTTCAAGTCGTCATAGTTTTCCCAAGTGGCATCTTTTGCTAGTAGGTTCGCTCATTATATTAGCACTTCAGTAGTTGGTCATCGTCGTCAAGTCACGATCCATCGATCAATAATGGCACTTGGCTAGGTCTAGAGTTCTCCTTGGGTAGTCATATTTGGTAGATGGCTTTGGGCTATCTCATTTTGTCCTAGCTTGAGCTTTAAACATGATTCATGGAAGACTGGATGGATTCGGGAGCTAGCGAGTAAGTCTAATATGTATGTTACCACTCCGATGCACTCCAAAATTTGGTAGGGTCCATAGAACTAATGTGAAAGCTTCATAAATGCCCTGATCTAGATTGATGTTTGCTTGTATGGCTAGAGCCATAGGAAGACCCAATCTCCTATTGAAAATTCTCTTTCGTATTTGTGTTGGTTATATTACTATTTCATCCTTGCTTGAGCTATAATGGGATTATCTTTTAACAATTTTAGCATTTTGTCTCTGTCCTATAGTTCCCTGTCGACTTGTTCTACTTTAGAGGTGCCCAACACATATTTTGGGATCACAGGGGAGGTCGACCATACATAGCCTCATAGAGAGTACATTTTGTGGGTGAATAATAAGTCGTATTATACTACTACTCAGTTCAGGGAAGCCACTTTGTCCACTCTTTTGGCCGGTCACTAGTGAGGCATCTGAGGTATGTCTCCAAGTACCTGTTCACCACTTCAGTCTGACGGTCGGTTTGTGGGTGATACACCATACTCATTTTAAATTTAGTGCCCTATATCTAGAATAACTCTTTCTAAAATCTACTCGTGAAGACACTATCATAATCACTTACAATAGATCTCAGCATCTTATGTAATTTTATAATATTCTCCATAAAGATTCGAGCAATACTAGAAGCAGTGTAGGGATTACGAACAACGCAAAAGTGAGCATACTTTGTAAGGCAATGAACCACGATAAGAATTGTACCTATTCCTTATGATGAGGGAAGCCCTTCGATAAAGTCCATAGATATATCAGTCCATATTAAGTCCGGGACGGGTAGAGGTTGTAGTTTTTTGGGACTTGCCATTGTCTCACCTTTATGTTTTTGACATACATCATATTGTGCTACAAATTTAGCAATAATATTTTTTATCCCTACCCAATAAAAAATTTGCTTAATTCTCTTATAGGTTCTAAGAAACCCAGAGTGCCCGGCCATAGGGGTGGAATGCATCTCTTGAAGGATGGTCTTTATGCAAATAGAATTTGACACAACCACACTAGGCCCCTTATAGCGTAATTCTTTTGAGTCCCAATTGTAATGAGTCACAGAGCTTGGTGCTTCCTTTAATTTTTTTATGATCTTACTGGTCTCTGGATCTTCTTACCATTCTCTCTTAATATCCTCAAGGAAGCCGCTGGTCAGAAGTAAAACAGTCGAAAATTCAGTTTGCTCGGGTAGTCACGAAAGTGCATCTGTAACAATATTCTCTTTCCCCTTTTTGTAAGTTATTTCATAATCATATTCAAGAAACTTTGTTACCCATTTTTGTTGCTCAGGGGAAGATATCTTCTACTCCAAGAAATATTTTAGGCTTTTATGGTCGGTCTTGATTTGAAAGCATCGCCCGATCAAGTATGATCTCCATTTGGTCACCGCATGCACAATCGCGAGCATCTCCTTATCGTAAATAGTCATCTTGAGATGGGAAGGAGATATTACCTTACTAGTATAAGCAAGGGGGTGACCATCTTGCATTAGTACAATACCAAATTCGACTCCGGAGGCATCGGTTTCAATAACAAAAGTCTTATCAAAGTCGGGTAGTGCTAGTACGGGCGTTGCCATCATTGCGGCTTTAAATTCATCGAAGACAGTGGTGGCTTTGTCCAACCATTGAAAAGTATCTTTTTTCAGCAAGGAAGTAAGGGGTGCACTGATCTTTCCATAGTGTTTTCACGAACTTGCGGTAGTAGCCTATTAAACCAAGAAAGCCACGTAGTGATTTTATATTCCTCGGGGTCGGCTAGTTCTGCATTGCTTCAATTTTGGAGGGGTCCACCACCACACCTTCCTCTGATATGATATGCCCAAGATATTCCACCTTCTATTGAAGAAAGTTGCACTTTGATTTTTTGATAAAAAGTATATGTTCTCGTAAAATCGTCAAAACAAGTCGTAAGTGCTGAAAATGACTTTCAAGATAAGAGCTGTAAATAAGGATATCATCGAAGAAAACCAGCATAAACTTACGAAAATAATTTTGGAAAATATTATTCATAAGGCTTTGGAAGATGGAGGGAGCATTGGTGAGACCAAAGGGCATTACCAAAAATTCGTAGTGGTCGTTGTTATTAGGATCAAGAGCGGCACTAAGAGGGGGGTTGAATTAGTGCAGTGAAAACTTTCATTATTTTAAAAAATTTATTTCGATTAAAATCGATTCCTATGAGAATGATTTCGATTCAATCCGATTCTGAAAGAATTTGAATTTTCGTGTAAGTGCAAGAGAAGACTAAGGTGATTTGCAATAATGTAAATTGCACAAATAAAAAGCATCGTTTTAGTAAAGTCTTCGTACGATGAAAGCCGATCTTAGAAGATATTTACGTGAAAGCGTATGTAGACGTAGTTAAAGTATAGTAAGGCGGAGAGGGAGTTTGCTATAAAGAAAGATGCTCAAAGTAAATGCAAACCGAGTTTTAGAGTGGTTTGGTCAACGTGATCTATATCCACTTTTGGCTTCCTCCTCCGACGAGGTCACCGGCGTCCACTAGAGGCCTTCCTTTAATAGGCGAAGACCAACCACCTTTCATAGCTTTTCTCATTTTATCGGGTTTAGGAGACAACCCTTACAAGTTTCACTCATCTCTTGAATGATCTCAGCACTTCGAAAGGAAGAAGGAGAACTCTAGTACTTTTACAACACTTAAGGCTCAAAGAACTCAAGTTTTGCCAATAGGTTTCGTTCCCTTTCATGCAAGAAAGGGTAGGGTATTTATAGACCACAATGGCTTTCAAAAATGGAGCATAAAAGTGTCTAATCTCGGATTTCTGGGGTCCTGGCGGTACTACCGCTTAGTCTGGGTGGTACCACTGCCTAACAGAGCTCGAAGATCGAGCTCTGGCGGTACCACTACCTGACCAGGGCGATACCACCGCTGGCAGCAATAACTATCGGTGGTACTACTACCTGACAAGGGTGGTACCACTGCCTAGAATTCCTAGGAGACCGAGTCTCCTAGGCGGTGCCACCGCCGGCCAGGAAATCAAGGTCTTGGTTGGGCCTTGAATTCAGCCCAAACTAGTCCAACTTAGGGCTTAGTTGGCCCTTAATTAAGTTAGTGGGATTACCTCTCAATCCTAACTTAATTTACACTCTAACTATGATAATTAAGACATAATTACTATACTTCATGTTTCGATGCGTCAATTGCTCTTTCGGCGTACTACCGACAAACATCCGACGAACTCTCGGCAATGCTCCGATGAACTCCCGACAAGCTCCTAGACTTTGTGATGATCTTCTTGGCGAGTTCCGATAAGCTTCGATGGCAAGCTCTTGGACTTCTCGGTTGGTTCTTGTAGAACTTCTGACAAACATCTGGACTTCCGTCAAACTCTCGAACTCCTAACGTGATCTCGATCTTGACTCTGGCACAACACCTGCTTTATTTCTTACTATCATCATAGTTAATCCTGTACACTTTTCTCAATATATATATTAGATCAAACAAATTACAATTGACTTCATCATCAAAATCCGAGATTCAACAATCTTCCTTTTTTTTATGATGACAATCAATTGATGACGGAGTTAACTTTAACTCCCCCTATTTGTATGTCATACTTAAAAAAAAGATATTCTTGAATTCATGGCCTTTGAATTCAAGGGACATATTGATAAGTTAAGTTTATTTAAACTTATCAATACATACATCATGATTCCTATCATGATTAACATTCTCAAAACGATGTCAAGATATGACATCCATTTTCAAGTCTAATATTTCAAATATGAAGGATGACAAACATAGCAATTCATAGAATGACAAGATATCAATTTGTAAAATTATAAGTAAAGCTCTAGATATCTTATCATAATAAAGAAAAGTTTATCAAGCAAACATTTCAAGTATATATGATAAAATATATTACATACATTTGTCATCAATTTACTACATTTTGGTATTATTTCTCCCCCTTTGTCATCAACAAAAAGGAGAACAATTCAACAATGCAAGTATGGAAAAAATTCATGTCACGAAAAAAAAAACGCATACCAATCATTCAAAAGTTCTCAATCTAGAGTTATAAACATTTAAAGTGATAGATTCTATCAAAAATTATTTCTCTCTCTTTGTCATAAAAACTTTGCATGTAGAGAGGAAGTCCATTAAGAACCAAATTTGTGAATAAAGTTAAAATTAATAAAAGTGTTTCATTAAATCATGCTTCAATTTTCACAATGATCAAAATATTCACGTGAAATCAAATTCTCATTCTTGCAAGTGTTCATCTCATAAAAAAGTCATAAAAATTCTTCCATCATTAAGAAAGAATCATCATATGAAGGATAAAAGAAATTCTGAGAATTAATCTTCATAATGAGAGGAGTATCATATCAAAACCATTTCTCAATAAAAACTCACAAGAGATAAATCGGAGAGATGCATTTGTCAATGACTTCATGCATTTATAAAATATTTTGTCATAGCTTTTCATCACTACTTGCATCATGATAACATGCTCATCATCATAGAAACTTTTAGCATCAAAGCACAAAATTTCCAACATCAAAGTAAAAATGTTATTGAAGCACACAACCTTATCATTATATAAGATTCACATCATACAATTATCAGCACATAATTTAAGTGAGTGATTAAAGAATTAAGTAAGTTCAAAATTTAACAAATTTACGCATTCGGACATATTAACATTCCTAACTCTCTTATAATAAAATCAAATTATTCTTCACTTAAAGGCTTTGTAAAAATATCGGCTAATTGATGTTTTGTATCAATAAACTCTAGAATTATATCATGATTAGTGACATGATCTCATATAAAGTGATGCCTAATGTCAATATGTTTTGTTCTAGAGCGTTGAATATGATTCTTTGTTAAACATATTGCACTTGTTGTTGAATCTCCGATTTTGATGATAAAATCAATTGATGGGTTAATTGATCTAATCCATATTATTGAGTTAAGTGTGCATGATCAACTACGATAACTAGAAAATATAAAGCAAGAATACCGGAGTCAAGTTCGATGGACATTTAAGAGTCTGAAGAATCGTCGGAGATGCCGTCGGAACCAACCGAAAAGAAATCAGGAACTTGTCGGAATTTTTGGAAGTTCGCCGAAGAGATCGTCGGAGGTTCGCGGAGATCACCGAGAAGGCTCGGCTACTCGTTGAAGTCGTCACAAGATCGGGAGCCTGCTGGGAGTTCGTCGGAAGAAATCCGAGGGCATATCGGAAGTCTACCGGAAGTTCGTCGGAAAGCTCGCCGGAACAAGACTCGACATTTGCGGTTGAAAACTTACTTGGGATGTTTTTAGTTATGTAGTTCACATGTAATTAGGATTAAGATTAAAAAATAATCCTATATCCTGGTTTGGGGCCAATTGGGCCCAAAATTAGACTTGGTTTGGGCTGAACTTAAAGCCCAACCAGTGAACCGAAGGGTCTGGCGGTGGCACCGCCCAGCACCCGAGAGCCAAGCGGTGGCACCGCTTGGCTGGGCGATGGCATCGCAGTACACTGTCAGTGTCAGACACTGACAGGCGGTGGCACCGCCACTAACAGGCGGTGGCACCACCACTAATAGGCGGTGGCACCGCCAGCATCGGGAACCAAAGAGAATTCAAATTTTGGAGCCCAAATTTGAATCCTCTTGAGGCCTATAAATACCCCTCAATTCTCAGCTGAGATAACAACTTTTTGAGAAGCAATAGATTGAGAAAAAGGTCTTAGAAAAGTCTTAGCAAGTCTTGTTTTCAATTTGCTAGAGTGTTCACCTCCTTCCTTCTTGCTGAAAATTTGTAAGAGTGTGAACCGCTTGTAAAAGGTTGTAAGAGGGGTATTTGTCCTTCCCCTTCAAGAGATTTGCTAGTGGAAGGTGGGAGCCTCATCGAAGAGGGCCTCGCAAGTGGATATAGGTCATTTGACCGAACAACTTTAAAATTGGAGCGATCTCTGGTTTGTATTTTCTTATTGCTATTTACATTACTGCAAACCTTCTTACGTACTTTATTTCCTCATTACCTTTGCTGCACACCTTTACGAACACGCGTTCAAGTTAAGCTTTTCAAGTTCGGTTTTTATTGTATCGAAGATTTGTCGAAACGAACGTTTTAATCCGCTGCACTAATTCACCCCCCCCCCCCTCTTAGTGCAGCTCCGATCCTAACAATTGGTATCAGACCAGGGCTCACTCTCATATTTGGTTTGATACCCAAGAGAGATGGCTTACTCCATCATACATGAGGGTCATTCTATCACACGTCCACCCATGTTTAATGGGTCGGATTATACTTATTGGAAGACTCGTATGAGGATCTTCCTCATTTCCATGGATTTTGAGCTTTGGACTATTGTCGAAAACGGATTTCGAAAATCTTCTCTTTCGATGAGCGAATGGAATGAATCGGAGAAGAAGGTTTTTGCTTTAAACGCAAAGGCTATGAATGCCTTATTTTGTGCACTAGACAAAAATGAATTTAATCGTGTTTCAATTTGTGATTCGGCTTTTGATATTTGGAGAACTCTTGAGGTCACTCATGAAGGCACTAGCCGAGTGAAAGAGTCCAAAATCAACATCCTTGTGCACTCTTACGAATTTTTCCGAATGAAACCAAGTGAGTCCATCGGAGACATGTACACCCGTTTTACGGATATCATCAATGGACTCAAAGCTCTTGGTAAAGATTTTACTAACTTTGAACTAGTAACTAAAATCTTAAGATCCCTCCCTAAAAGTTGGGATCCAAAAGTTACGGCCATTCAAGAGGCCAAAGACCTTAAAACATTCCCTCTTGAAGAACTTATTGGATCTTTAATGACCTACGAAATGACATGTCAAGCTCATGACGAGCTCGAGAACCTCCTTCCAAAGAACAAGAAGGATATGGCACTCACATCACAAGAAGATCACTTGAAAGAAACATCAAGTGATGAGGACAGTGACAATGATATTGCACTTTTGACTCAAAATTTTAAAATTTTTTTAAGAAAGAACAAATTTAAAAATAATACAAAAAATAAATTTGAACACAAGAAGGACCAAGTTATTTGCTATGAGTGCAAAAAACCGGGACACTACAAGAACGATTGTCCCCAAGCCAAAAAGAGAACATCAAATAAGAAGGCGCTCAATGCAACGTGGGATGATTCAAGCACGTCCGAAGAAGAGGAGTCCAACACCGAGCAAGTTGCTCATTACACCCTAATGGCTATCGGAGAAGAGGTAACGAATTTAATTGATGCAGATTTACTATATCATGAATTATTAAATACCTTCTATTAGTTATTTGATGAATGTAAGACAATTAGTAGAAAATACAAATTGCTAAAAAAGGAGCATGATAGTCTCACTTGTAATTTCGATAAATTAAAGACTGAATATCATGATAGTTTAGCTCCATGTATAAAATGCCATGATCTAGAAACTCTCCAAAAAGAGAACTTGCTATTTAAGGACACCTTGAAGAAATTCGAGGTTGGTAGCAAGTCTTTGAACATGATCATTATAAATAAGGGTCACGTTCCTAAAAGAAGTGGAATCGGATTTGTGAGAAGTCCTCACCAAAATCCAACCACCTTCATTAAAGGCCCTATCTTACATGTTCGGCACCAAAACAATTGCAACTTTTGTTGCAAATATGGATATAAAACTTATAAATGTCCATTCAAGAAAATTAGTCCGAACAAACTAATTTGGGTTCCTAAAGGAACTATGATCAATTCTATGCAATATGATGAATAAGTCAGATTAGTTTTTAAGGTACCCAAAAGAAAATGGGTACCTAAAAATAATCCCTTCTTGTAGAAACATACACCATCACAAGCTAGGAGCAAGAGATGGTATCTCGATAGTGGATGCTCAAGACATATGACTGGAGATCCATCTCATTTCTCTATGCTCACTAACAAAGAAGAAGGGTACGTCACCTTCGGAGACAACAACCAAGGCAAAATCATTGGCAATGGAACCATAAGTAACAAATTAAAATTTTCTATTGGTGATGTCTTACTAGTTGATGGATTGAAACATAATCTCTTGAGTGTTAGTCAATTATGCGATAAATGTTATATCGTTAGATTTGAATCAAATGTGTGAATTATTGAAAAACCAAACCATAACATAACTATGATTGCATTAAAACAAAATAATGTCTACACCATCAACCTTGATGAACTAAGTAATGAAATATACTTCTCCGCTTTAAATGATGATGCTTGGCTTTGGCATAGGAGACTAGGCCATGCAAGCATGAAACTAATATCTAAGATCTCATCTAGAGAATTAGTATGAGGAATTCTAAATATAAAGTTTATTAAGGACAAAGTATGCGATGCATGTCAACTAGGTAAACAAATAAAAACTAGTTTCAAACCAAAAATTCAAATTAGCACCACTAGACCATTACAATTGAGTCATTTGGACTTATTTGGACCAATTGACACGACAAGTCTAGGAGGAAGCAAATATGCATTTGTAATTGTGGATAACTATACTAGATACACTTGGACCTATTTCTTAGCTCACAAAAGTGATTGTTTCAAGTGTTTCTCTAAATTTTGTAAACTCACTCAAAACAAAAAAGGCTTCATGATTTATCAATTCGGAGTGATCACGGTGGCGAATTTCAAAACCGTGACTTTCAAAATTTTTGTGAAGTTAATGGATACAATCACAACTTCTCCACTCCGAGAAATCCTCAACAAAATGGAGTAGTTGAAAGAAAAAATAGAAACCTACAAGAAATGGCAAGAACGATGTTAAATGAACATAGTCTACCTAAGTATTTTTGGGCCGAAGCCGTGAATACGGCTTGCTACATCATGAATAGGGTTCTAATAAGACCGTCCCTATCAAAAACTCCCTATGAATTATGGAATAACAAAAAACCAAATGTTTCCTATTTTAAAGTTTTCGGTTGTAAATGCTTTATTTTGAATGAAAGGGATGCCTTAGGAAAATTTGATGCTAAATCCGATGAAGGCATCTTTCTTGGTTACTCTTCTGTTTCTAAGGCTTTTCGGGTTTTTAACAAAAGAACCTTAGTAATAGAAGAGTCTATTCATGTAGCTTTTAATGAAATTTCTGATTTAAAGAAAAATGATTTTGATGATGATCTTGGTTTCGATAATTTGAATTTAAATGAACCCCCTCCTCAAAATAGCAACTTGGATGTACCTTCTTCCGAAATTTCCTTACCCAAGGAATGGAATTATATAGATGCTCATCCAAAGGAGCTAATTATAGGAGATACATCAAAAGGGGTTCAAACTCGTTCCTTACCCAAGGCTTAGTTCCTTTCTTATTTTAAATAATTTTACCAAAGGCAAGGTTGATACTACATTGTTTATCAAACATTTTGAAAATAATTTTCTTATTGTACAAATTTATGTTGATGATATTATTTTTGGCTCTTCGGATGAATCACTATGTGAATCATTTGCCAAATGTATGAGTCATGAATTTGAAATGAGTTTAATGGGTAAATTAACTTTCTTTTTAGGATTACAAATCAAACAACTTAGTGATGGTATATTTCTTAACCAATCTAAATATACATTAGAATTATTAAAATGATTTAACATGGATAATTCAAAAGCAATAAACACCCCTATGAGTATTTCGACTAAGTTAGATATGGATGAAAATAGTAAAAATTTTGATCAAAAAACATATAGTGGAATGATAGGGAGTCTACTCTACCTCACCGCGACTAGACCGGATATTATGTGTAGGACTTTGCGCTAGGTTTCAATCTAATCCTAAATTATCTCATCTTAAGAGTATTAAAAGAATATTTAGGTATCTTAAAGGAGCTCCAAATTTAGGATTGTGGTATCTAAAATCTGAAAATTTTGATTTAATAGCTTATGCAGATGTCGATTTTGGTGGATGCAGGATAGATATAAAAAGTACATCCGAAACATGCCAATTTTTAAGACATGCACTTGTTTCTTGGACTTCCAAGAAACAAAATTCAGTTGCACTATCTACGGCGAAAGCCGAATACATTACTACAAGTGCATGCTGTGCACAAGTTGTTTGGATGATAAATACATTAGAAGACTATGGAATTCACTTCAAAAATGTTCTCATAAAATGTGATAATACTAGTGTCATATGTCTTACCAAAAATCCAATTCAGCACTCTAGAACTAAGCATATCGATATTAGGCATCATTTTATACGCGATCATGTCCTTAATAATAATATTGTTTTAGAATTTATTGATACAAAGCATCAATTGGCAGATATTTTTATAAAAGCCTTAAATAAAGACCAATTTGAATTCATTAGAAGGGAACTAGGCATGTTAAATTGTCCCTGAAAATAAGTTTGTTTGAATGTATTTTTAAAAAAATGTCTCATCCTTTTCCATTCTTCTATAGATTTGACTTCATCATTCTCCTTCGATTCAAAATGACATATTAAAGTATAACTCATTATCTTAACCTATCTTGAGTCAAACACCTCTGAAAAACAAACGGGGAAAGAAAGGATTTTTTTTTTTTTTGAATGAATGCTGATTATTTTTAAGATGGATTCTGGATAAATATTTTTAGCAAATTTGAATGATGAATTTTATATGATTAATCTTAATGCTGAATTCTTTCTCTAATGATTTTATGATCACAAATTGTATGCTTCAAGTCTCATCTCCTTTTTGTTGATGACAAAGGGGGAGAAAAGTGATGACTTGTACCATTTTGATAGCATGACTTATATGAATTGCAAAAGCTTGTGCGATACGAATGTCTTATATGCCTTGCAAAATCCTTGAGAATATCACAAGATTGGTTGATCATATTAAAATCAAGCCTTACATCTATATCATGAAATTCATGTTGAAAATCTTTATCTCCTGTCATAGTAAAAATCGTCCCTTATCATTCGACTTGAAAATGATTTTCATCGAAGTTTCGTATTTACTTATGCTTAATGAGAATAACGATAAGTTCAACGGTTAGAACTTATTGGTTTATGCTTGAATTCAATGGGATGAAATTTAAGTGTTTTTATCTTCTCATAATATGACATATAGATAGGGGGAGTTATGTTTAACTCCGTCATCAATTGATTGTCATAATCAAAAAGGGGGAGATTGTTGAATCTCAGATTTTGATGATAAAAACAATTGATGGGTTAATTGTTCTAATCCATATTATTGAGTTAAGTGTGCAGGATTAACTACGATAACCAGAAAACATAAAGCAAGAATACCGGAGTCAAGTTCGATGGACATTTAAGAGTCCGAAGAATCGTCGGAGATGCTGCCGGAACCAACCGAGAAGAAATCAGGAACTTGTCGGAATTTTCGGAAGTTCGCCGAAGAGATCGTCGGAGGTTCGCGGAGATCACCGAGAAGGCTCGGCTACTCGTTGAAGTCATCACAAGATCGGGAGCCTGCTGGGAGTCCGTCGGAAGAAATCTAAGGGCATATTGGAAGTCCGTTGAAGTTCGTCGGAAATCTCACCGGAACAAGACTCGACGTTCGTGGTTGAAAATTTGCTTGGGATGTTTTTAGTTATGTAGTTCACCTGTAATTAGGATTAGGATTAAAAGATAATCCTATATCCTGGTTAGGGGCCAATTGGGCCCAAAATTAGACTTGGTTTGGGTTGAACTTAAAGCCCAACCAATGAACCGAAGGGTCTGGCGGTGGCACCGCCCAGCACCCGAGAGCCAAGCGGTGGCACCGCTTGGCTGGGCGGTGGCACCGCCAGTACACTGTCAGTGTCAGACACTGACAGGCGGTGGCACCGCCATTGACAATTTTGGAGCCCAAATTTGAATCCTCTTGAGGCCTATAAATACCCCTCAATTCTCAGCTGAGATAACAACTTTTTGAGAAGCAATAGATCGAGAAAAAGGTCTTAGAAAAGTCTTAGCAAGTCTTATTTTCAATTTGCTAGAGTATTCACCTCCTTCCTTCTTATTGAAAATTTGTAAGAGTATGAACCGCTTGTAAAAGGTTGTAAGAGGAGTATTTGTCCTTCCCCTTTTAAGAGATTTGCTAGTGAAAGGTGGGAGCCTTATCGAAGAGGGCCTCGCAAGTGGATGTAGGTCATTTGACCGAACCACTTTAAAATTGGAGCGATCTCTGGTTTACATTTTCTTATTGGTATTTACATTACTGCAAACCTTCTTACATGCTTTATTTCCTCATTACCTTTACTGCACACCTTTACGAACACGCGTTCAAGTTAAGCTTTTCAAGTTCGGTTTTTATTGTATCGAAGATTTGTCGAAACGAACGTTTTAATCCGCCCGCTGCACTAATTCACCCCCCCCCTCTTAGTGCCGCTCCGATCCTAACACTTGTGTTGTCACATTTTATGGGGATATTTTTAAGATGAATCTTATAATCCTCTAAAGTGTTTTTCATCTACACAACTTGTGCATAGTATGCACTAGCTGCAATGTACTCGGCTTCGGTTATAGATAATGTAACCGAATTTTGTTTCTTGGAAGTCCAAGAAACAAGTGTGTCCTAAAAATTGAAATATTCCTGAAGTGTTTTTTCTATCTAATTTACATCCAACAAAATCCGCATCAGCATAAGCAATTAGCTCCACATTTTCAGATTTTGGATACCATAATCCTATATTTGTGGTTCCTTTAAGTTATCTAAGTATTCTCTTAACTGCTTTAAGACGAGATATCTTAGGATTAGATTGAAACCTAGCACAAAGTCCTACACTAAACATGATATCCGGTCTAGTTACGGTAAGGTAAAGTAAACTTCCTTTCATACCCCTATAAACTTTTTGATCAAAGCTTTCTCCACTTTCTCTACTCTAACTTAGTAGAGGTGCTCATAGGAGTGTTGATAGCCTTTGAGCTATCCATATTAAACATTTTTAACAAATCTAAGGCATATTTTGTTTGACTAAGAAATATACCATTACTTAGTTGTTTGATTTGTAAGCCCAAAAAGAAAGTTAATTCCCCCATCAAACTCATTTCAAATTCAAGACTCATACTTTTAGCAAATGATTCACAAAGAGATTCATTCGTAGAACCGAAAATTATATCATCAACATAAATTTAAATAATAAGAAAATTATTTTCAAAATTTTTGATAAACAATGTAGTATCGACCTTACCTTTAGAGAAATTATTTTCAATAAGAAATGAACTAAGTCTCTTATACCAATACCTTGGGGCTTGTTTTAAACCATAGAGAGCTTTAGTTAATTTAAACACATGATTAGGGAGACTATCATTTTCAAATCTGGGAGGTTGTTCAACATAAACTACTTCGGAAATAAAGCCATTAAAAAAAGCACTTTTAACATTCATTTGAAATAACTTAAAATTATTACTACTAGTATAGGCAAGGAGCATCCTTATGGCTTCTAATCGAGCCACATGAGCGAAGGTTTCTTCATAATCGATACATTCTTCTTGGTTAAAACCTTTGGCCGCTAATCTAGCCTTGTTTCTAATCACGATACTAGATTCATCTTGCTTGTTTCTAAAGACCCATTTAGTACCAATAACTAAATGGTCATTTGGCATAGGAATAAGCTTTCACACCTCTTTTCTCTCAAATTGATTTAACTCATCTTACATTGCAATGACCCATGAATCATCTTTCAAGGCATCGTAAATGAATTTTGGTTCAATTTGAGAGAGAAAAACAGCGTTGACACAAAAATTCTTAAAAGAAGAACGAGTTTAAACCCCTTTAGATGTTTCTCCTATGATTAGCTCCTTAAGATGAGCATCTACATACTTCCAATCCTTGGGTAAGGATGTTTCGAAAGTAGATGCATCCAAGTTGCTAGATGGAGAAAGGGTTTCATTTAAATTCAAAGCATCAAAATTAACATCATCATCAAAATTAGTTTTTTTAATTTCGGAAACCTCATTAAAAACAACATGAATGAATTCTTCTATAATCAAAGTTCTTTTATTAAAGATACGAAATGCCTTAGAAATAAAAGAATAGCAAGAAAAATTCCTTCATCGGATTTAGCATCAAATTTTCCTAAAGCATCTTTTTCATTCAAGATAAAACACTTACACCCAAAAACTTTAAAATATGAAACATTGGGTTTTTTGTTGTTCCACAACTCATAAGGAGTTTTGGAAAGTAAAGGTCTTACTAGAACCCTATTCATGACATAGCATGCCGTATTTACAGCTTAGGCCCAAAAATATTTGGGTAGGCTATGTTTATTTAACATGGTTCTAGCCATTTCTTGTAAGTTTCTATTCTTTCTTTCTACTACTCCATTTTGTCGAGGATTTCTTGGAGTAGAGAAGTTGTGGTTGTATCGATTAGATTCATAAAATTCTTAGAAATCACGGTTTTAAAATTCACCATCATGATCACTTCGAATTGATGAAATCATAAAACCTTTTTCATTTTGAGTAAGTTTACAAAACTTAGAGAAATACTTAAAGCAATCATTTTTGTGTGCTAAGAAGTCCATGTATATCTACTAAAATCATCCACAATGACAAATGCATATTTGCTACCTCCTAGGCTTGATGTAGCAATTAGTCCGAACAAGTCCATATGGATCAATTGCAAAGGTCTAGAGGTGCTTATTTGGTTCTTAGGTTTGAAGCTACCTTTTATTTGTCTTCCTAGTTGACAAGCATCACACACATTATCTTTGACAAACTTGATACGAGGAATTCCTCTTACAAGTTCTTTAGATGAAATTTGGGTGATTAGTTTTATGCTAACATGACCTAATCTCCTGTGCCAAAGCCAAGCATCATTATTCAAAACTGAAAAATATAGTTCATTGCAAAGATCATTAATATCAATAGTGTATACATTATTTTGTTTTAGTACAATCATAGATGTATTTTTGAGTGGTTTTTTAATAATACAAACATTAGATTCAAATTTAACAACATATCCTTTATCACATAATTGATTAATGCTTAAGAGGTTATTCTTTAAGCCATCAACTAACAATACATCTTCAATAAAGAAGTTGAATTTATTACCTATGGTTCCTTTGCCAATGATTTTACCCTTGTTGTTGTCTCCAAAGGTGACATATCATTCATCTATACTAGAGAGCTTAGAGAATTGAGATGGATCTCCAGTCATATGTCTTGAGCATCCACTATTAAGGTACAATCTCTTGCTCTTAGCTTATGATGGTAAACGTTTCTATAAAAAATGATGATTTTTAAGTACCCATTTGACCTTGGGTGTCTCAAAAATCGATCTAAATTGCTCATCATATTGCATTGAGTCATTTGAGGTTCTTTTAGGAATGCAAATCAATTTATATGGACTATACTTTTTAAATGGACAATGATAAGCTACATGCCCAAATTTGCAACAAAAGTTGTATTTCTTTTGGGGTGAAACATGCAAGATAGGGCCTTTAACAAAGGTGGTTGGATTATGGTGAGAGCTATTCACAAATCCAATTCTGCCTTTTCTATGAACGTGACCCTTGTTGGCAAGGATCATATTCAATGACTTGCTACTAACCTCAAATTTTTTCAAGGTATCTTTGAGTAGCAAGTTTTCCTTTTGAAGTATTTCTAAATCATAGAATTTCGTACACGGAGCTAAACTATCATTATGCTCAATTTTTAATTTATCAAAATCACTAATAAGAGAATCATGCTCCTTTTTTAACAATTTATAATTTTTACTAATTATTTTGCATTCATCAAATAAATCATGAAAACCATTTAATAGTTCATCAAATGATAAATTTACGTCTAATGAACTTGTTACCTCATCTCCATTGGCCATTAGCGCATAGTGAGCAACTTGCTCGGTGTTGATTAGCTCCTCTTCTTCGGATGCGTATGAGTCGTCCCATGTTGCTTTGAGAGCCTTCTTCTTTGGTGTCCTCTTCTTGGCTTGGGGACATTCGCTCTTGTAGTGTCCTGGCTTCTTGCATTCGTAGCAAATTACTTGATCTTTCTTGGGTTTAAATTTATTTTTATTGTCATTTTTAAATTTATTTCTTTTAATAAATTTTTTGAATTTCCTTGTTAAAAGTGCCAAGTCATCATCAAAGTCTTCATCACTTGAGTTTTCTCTCAAGTGGTCTTCTTGTATTCTCAGTGTCATATCCTTCCTATTCTTTGGAAGGGTGTCCTCAAGCTCTTCATGAGCTTTACATATCATTTCATAGGTCATTAGTGATCAAATTAATTCTTTAAGAGAAAAATTATTTAGATCTTTGGCCTCTTGAATAGTCATTACTTTAGGGTCCTAACTCTTTGGAAGGGATCTTAAAATTTTGTTAACGAGTTCAAAATCCGAGAAACCTTTACCAAGTCATTTTAGACCATTGACGACATCCGTAAATCAGGTGTACATGTCTCCAATGATCTCACTCAATTTCATTCGAAATAACACATAAGAATGAACTAAAAGATTAATTTTTGACTCCTTTACTCTACTAGTGCCATCATGAGTCACTTCGAGTGTATGCCAAATATCAAAAGTCATTTCACAAATCGACACTCGATTAAACTCATTTTTATCTAATGCACAAAAGAAGACATTTATAGCCTTTGCGTTTAAAACGAAAGTCTTCTTCTCCAACTCATTCTAATCGTTCATTGGAAGAGAAGACTTTTGAAATACATTTTCTACAATATTCCAAAGCTCAAAATCCATTA
The DNA here is from genome assembly GCF_036884655.1 of Musa acuminata AAA Group. NCBI lineage: Eukaryota > Viridiplantae > Streptophyta > Magnoliopsida > Zingiberales > Musaceae > Musa > Musa acuminata. The sequence goes on along the minus strand of NC_088346.1, from coordinate 14,282,399 downwards.
AAATCAGGAAGATCCTCATTCTTGTCTTCCAATATGTGTAATTCGTCCTGTTGAACATGGGTGGACGTGTAATTGAATGAACCTCTTAGTTGCCAGCAAATGCCATCTCTCTTGGGTTTAAAACCAACTAAGAGTGAACCAAGCTTTAATACCAATTGTTAGGATCAAGAACAGCACTAAGAGGGGGGGGTGAATTATTGCAGCGGAAAATTTTCATTATTTCAAAAAACTTGTTCCGATTAAAACTGATTCCGACAAGAATGATTTCAATTCAATCTGATTTGGAAAGAATTTAAACTTTCGTGAAAGTGCAAGAGAAGACTAAGGTGATTTGCAGTAATGTAAATTGCACAAATAAAAAGCATCGGTTTAGTAAAGTCTTCGTACGATGAAAGCTGATCTCGGAAGATGTTTACGTGAAAGCATATGTAGACGTCATTAAAATACAGTAAGGAAGAGAGGCAGTTTGCTATAAAAGAAAGTTGCTCAAAGTAAATGCAAACTGAGTTTTAGAGTGGTTCGGTCAACGTGACCTACATCCACTTTCGGCTTCCTCCTCCAATGAGATCACCGGCATCCACTAGAGACCTTCCTTCAATAGGCGAAGGCCAACCACCTTTTATAGCTTTTCTCCTTTTGCCAGGTATAGGAGACAATTCTTACAAGTTTCACTCTTCTCTTGAATGATCTCAACACTTAGAAAGGAAGGAGGAGAACTCTAGCACTTTTATAATACTTTAAGGCTCAAAGAACTCAAGATTTGCCCATAGGTTTCGTTTCCATTCATGCAAGAAAGGGTGGGGTATTTATAGACCCCAATAACTTTAAAAAATAGAGCCTAAAAGTGTCTAATCTTGAATTTTCGGGGTCTTGGCGATATCACCGCCATTACTGAGTGGTACTATCGCCTGATATCTGATACTGTAAGGTATTACCGCTCAGTCTGGGAGGTACTACTGCCTAACAGAGCTCGAAGACCGAGCTCTAGCAGTACCACCGCTTGATAGGGGCGGTACCACCACTGGCAGCAATAATTGCCGGTGGTACTACCGCCTAATAGGGGTGGTACCACCACCTAGAATTCTTGGGAGATTGAGTCTCCCAGGTGGTGCCACCGTCGGCCCTAACGGTGCCACTGTCAGCCAGGAATTCAGGGTCCTAGTTGGGCCTTGAATCTGGCCCAAACCAACCCAACTTAGGGCCCAATTGGCCCCTAATTAAGTTAGTGGGATTACCTCCCAATCCTAACTTAATTTATACTCTAACTATGATAATTAAGACATAATTACTGCACTTCATATTCCGGTGTGTCAATTGCTCTTCTAGCGAGCTTCTGGTGTACTTTTGGCGAATATTCAACGAACTCTCAGTAATGCTCCGGCGGACTCCCGGCAAGCTCCTAGATTTTGCGACGATCTTCTTGGCGAGTTCCGATGAGCTTCAATGGCAAGCTCCTGGATTTCTCAGTTGGTTCCCGCAGAACTTCCAACGAACATCCGGTCTTCCGTTGAACTCTCGAACTCCCAACGGAACATGCTTTGTGTCTTACTGCATCGTAGTTAATCCTGCACACTTTTCTCAACATATAGATTAGATCAAATAAATTACAATTGACTTCATCATCAAAATTTGAGATTCAATAGTTGTGTGTTCGAAAGACGATTTTCGGTATGTCTTCTTCACATACTCATATTTGATGATACCCGGATCGAAGGTCCAGCTTTGTGAAGACTCATGCTCCCTTTAATTCATCAAGCAATTCATCTATTACTAGAATAAGATATTTGTCCTTGAAGGTTATGCCATTGAAAGCTCAGTAATCAACGCACATTCGCCATGTTCCGTCCTTTCGTACGAGGAGCACCAGTGAAGAGTAGGGGCTGCAACTTGTCCGAAAAACTCATATTTTAAGCATCTCATTTACAATCCTTTCTATTTCATCCTTCTAGAGATGTGGATACTGATATGGCTTAGTATTTGCTGGAGGTTCACTTGGAAGAGTCGATATATAATGATCACACCGACGGGTAGGAGGTAGGTTCCACGGTTCGTCAAATATATCTGAAAATTCAGCAAGCAAAGAAAGTAGATTTGGATACTCAAATTATGTTGGCTCTCTCTTAGTTTGCTGCTCAACTTGTACCAAAAAGCTACTGCATGCTTTGTGCAAAACCTTCTTGATTTGTTGTGTTCAAATCGTCATTACGTCGCCCCCACATTTCCCTTGCAGTATCACCTGTTTCCTCTTACTATAAAATTTTATAATTAGTTTCACAAATTTTCCAAATACATCACCTAATGTCATTAGCCATTTGATGCCTAGCATAACCTCATAATCATCAAGAAGGAGAAAGAAATCTGTAATTATCTCTTGGTCCTACAGTAATAGTTTCAACCACAAGAACCTATGATCACACTTCAAAATTCATCCGTCGGTGACCTTAGCATCAAACCTACTATAATTCTCGATAGGTATGGTCATCCGGATAGAAACCTTATTGTTCATAAAATTATTAGTGCTCCCAGTGTCCAAAAGAATGGTGATAGGTTGTTGCTTTAGAAGTCCTCCCACTTTCATCATTTGCAAGTTCATGTAACCGGCAAGGGCATGCATCGTAATATCAACCGACTGTGATTCTTTATCCGTGACCTCTTTCTTATGCTCCTAGACCTCCTCTTCCATGTATTTAAGAGATTCAATCAGTAGGAGGCGGCCCTTTTTATAGTGATGATCGCGGTTCCACAGCCCGTCACAATGCCAACAAAGACCCTTTATTGATCGATCATGTAGTTCTTCTCTTGTCAATTTTTTTGGTAGCGAAGGATGGCTGGGAGTATAAGGAGGTTTATATTCCATGGGCCTAGGAGAGGTTCTCATCCTCTGAGCATCTTGGTTAAGTCATTCTTCTTATATTTGGATGAAAGAAATCGCAGCTATCACGGTACGGGGTTGCCGCACCTTAATAATTGACAGTCACGAAAGAAATCGTAGATGAATGTTCCTAACAATTAATGATTAGTCCAATCACGAGTAAGGTAGGATACCTTCTCAAACCTGGTTTGGTACTCTTGAATCATAGAGGTTTGTCGAATCTTTACGAGTTGGCCATCGATATTTTCATACTCCGTAGGTCTGAAACAATTTAGCAGTGCATTATTAAATTGATCATGTCGGAGCCTCATGATTGTATTCTAGCCAATTATACCATTGAATAGCATCTCCTTTAAGATGGATGATAACAATTTCCACCATAGCATCATTCGACATTCGGTAGTAGTGAAAGTAATGTTCGATGCATGAAATCTAACCCGCTGGGTCTCCTTCTTCCCATCACGGGAAGTCCACCTTTATGCGTGACTAAAGCATGTCCGAGGGTTGTCCCTCCTTCTCTGGAGGCCTCTCTGAACTCCCTTATTGCTAAAATTTGGTTGGACTCGGTAGTTGTCCAATTCTGAATTCTTCAAACAAAGCGCGTAATTTGTCCTCCAAGCGTGATTCAAGCCGCGATTCAATCTGAGAATTCAATGCTTCAAATTTGGCATCAATTGGATCTTGAGAAGCCATAGCATATACTTGTAGGTTAGAGATATCCTTGTCTTTTTTCTATTGACGGGTTAATAGCATGGGATGGTGGAAGGTTTAGAAAAATTGAGGATCACGGAAAGGTACTGCAGCAGATTTTTACGTCTAAAGTGTAGCAGCTTGGACGTAAACGATCAGTGGTTTATATTGAGAATTTTTTAACAAAACTAAAGGAAAATCTGCTATTAGGAAGTGTCAAAGCTATCATAAAAATTTTGTAGAGATTTGGATAAAAAAATATAGTAGCAAGATCAAACAAATAGTGCTATACGGTTGGAATTCTACAGTGCATCTTTCATCATAGAGATGAAAACTTTATGGCGAAAAGTTTATGCAACAATATAGGAATATTTTTTTCTTTTATATTTTAGAATAAGGATAACTAAATTACAATAACAGTAAGGTAGGAAACCAGAACCTATTGCAATTCACGGGGAGATCAAAGGATGATCCGCCGTGGTGGAGATGACGGCAGAATTCGGTGATGATCTTTTAAACAATTCTAGGAATTACTTTGGGCGGCTGTAGAGGGTAGATGGATGGTTATGGAAGGACAGTGAGACGCCAAGAATACTGCTCTGATACCAAGTGTTAGAACCCTTACGAATTCTAAGCTTGGGGTTGACCTCTTTAGAGGATCGACCTCCTTGGAACTCTATAGGAGTTCCTTTCTCCAGGTTGCTACTCAAAGGCTACTAAAAAGATACATCTATTGCCTTTAAAAGAGAATGAATATATGACTATTTATAGGGCTTCTAAACCCCAACTCCTAATAGGACTCCTACTTCTAATTAACTCCTAATGCTTCTCTAAGAAGCAACAACTAATCTTAACCTTAGCTGGCCTCTTCACCTCTTTAATAGGGGTCGACTAGATAGGTTTTATATGAATGCTCTTTTCAATGAAACTCAATTAGGACTCTTCTAGCTAGAGTCCTAACAAAAAACTTATAGCTTGCACATTGCAAAGAAAAGCAAACTTGCTAGCTTGTATATTTCAAGAAGATGCAAAAGTTTTGCTAACTTTCATATCTGAAAATTTTACATGATGATATATGCAATGATGTTTCAAAAACTTAAATTATGTTTATAATGCAATGATTTGAAATTAAATCCCAAAAACTTGCTAGTTGCACTTTTATTGATGACAAAGGGGGAGAAGGTATAAAGATGATCATGCATGGTATAATGAAATTTTATTATGTATGATGGTTTGTAAGCGATACTTGAACTTATGATGTAAGTAATGATATGATGTATTATATATAATTCATGATTAAAATTATGACATGTCGATAGGGAGAGTTTAGTTTAAATTCTATTATCAATTGGTTGTCATCATTAAAAAGGGAGAGATTGTTGAATCTTGGATTTCGATAATGAAATCAATTGATGAGTTTATGATCTAATCTGCATTTTAAGTAACGCAGGGCTAACTTCGATCAGAAAAGGCAATTTGATTAAAGCAGGAAGAATCGGATGTTGGGCCAGAGTGAACATGTTAGAAGATTGGATGTCGATCAAATGATCAGTCAATATGCTATTAGAAAGACTTCATGCCATGAGTTCGGGCATCGGACCGAAGGATCAGATATTGCGCTAAGGAGATTGAAAGTTATGGGAGGTCAACATACCAATTGAGCAATACACCAAAAGAGATGATAATGCATTAAAGGATTGGACGAAACGTCGGATGAACCAATGACATGCCGGACAATATAGAATTCTAGTCATGTAATTAGTTGTCTTAATTGGTTATAATTAGGTCATAATTGAGTTGGTTTTGGGTGTAACTATGCCAACTCAATTATGAGCCAATTGGGCTTGAGTTGAGACTGTTTTATGCTAAGTGGAAGGCCCATACGGTTATCCAAGGTTAGGTGGAATCACTTATGAGTTGGAAAAATCAAGAGCACACTTTTCCAAACTAGCAAATGGTGCTATCGCCAGACTGAGCAGTATCAATGTGCAAAGCGATGGTACCGCCCAGACATAGTCTCCCAAACTATGTCAAGAGATGATACCGCTAGATTGGGCAATGGTACCACTCAGCACAAGTGATGGTACCGCTAGGACCCAGGAAACCTAGGATGAGACCTTTTTTGGCTTTATTTTTTAAGTCATTTGGGGTTTATAAATGCCCTACTCTTTCCTACTTAGAAGAGCACGAATTTGAATAAAAAAGGGAGAAATAATACGTAAGAAAAAAATTAGAAACTCTCTTAGGATTTAGAGTCTCTTCCTCCTAGAGTTAGAAGTTTTCTAAGAGAGGAGTGAGGTCTAAACAAGATGTGAAAAGGTTATCTCCTAAGCCTATGAAAAGGAGAGAGTTGTAAGGGTAGTTAATCTTCGCCTATTAAAAGAAGATTATTAGTGAAAGCCAGTGGCCTCGAGTAAAGAGGAATCGGGAGTAGACGTAGGTCACAACGACCGAACCACTATAAAATTTGGTTTGCATTTACTTTATGCTTTTCATCTACATTACAAACTGATTTTTTACTCACTACGCTCATTACGCTTTCGTATGTTTTTATGTTAAACATATTTTCGATATAGCTTTATTGAATGAAGTTTTTAAATCAATGTAAGTTTTACGAAAGTAGTAATTCACCCCCCCCCCCCCCCCCCCCCCCTCCCCCCCCTCTTAATGTCATCACGATCCTGAAAGATACATGGTAATTGAGGATAGACAGGTCCAATGAATTAGATTCATCGTTTGGGGACTACGATGTAGTGACCTAGTATGTTCGTAGTCGATGAGTCAAATGACTTATTATGGAGATAATAAGTCACTGATCCAAAAGAAGTTCTGACATGTATGACTCATGACCAGCTCGATATTGGGTCTAAAGAGTCATACACATATCGTAGGTATTGCGATGAGTAGAGGTTCAGATGTAAGATATCTACTAGAGCCTCTATCTTATTGGATATCCAATAATCCCATGAATTATTGGATCCTATAGATGAGATCCAATAAGAGCCAAAGAGAGATTATTGGGTAGAGACCTACTAATCTAAGAGGCTTAGATAGTTAGATGGAGATCTATGTTAGGATCTCTTTATTTTTTGAGTTTTTAAATAATATTTTATTGAGTTTGTTTAGTTCAGTAGAGTCAGATAGGGGTTTATTTAATATTTATATATTATAAAGAGTCCAAGTCCTGGTGGACTATGGGTAGAACTTTATAAATAGGGATATAACTATTTTTTTTCAGTAAGGAATAAAATATTATTCAGTCTTTTGACAAACCCTAGGAGGTTGATCGCCTCGAAGTGATCAAGAAGGTCGATCCTCTCTAAGTGATCATCCCTTTTTTTCTTATTTTTTATGATAAAACCCTAGTACTCTTATCATTTGGTATTAGAGCAGTGATCCTCGACATTCTTGTTGTAATTTCTCACTAACACTTTATCATAGTTATCATTATCTCAAAAAAAAAAAAAGTGAGAGAAGAGAGAAAGGGCCACCATAGCCACATTCTTCTTGAGCAAGGCTTCACCCCTGCTTCCCTACTTCCAGCCAGCGACCACTATTACTACTACTCTCCGGCCATCAACCATCGCACTATTGCTTCCCAGCTAGCACCCCCCTCATTGCATCGTAGCCACCCTCTAGCCATGCACCCTATCCCACTCAAGCGAGAAAGGGCTGCCGTCGCTATTCCCGGCCAGCATACCACCCCCTCCTCGTAGTGCCTAGCCTCGATGACCCTTTGCTGCTCCTCGCCCTCAATGACACTACTCTGAGCCACATTGCCACTACTACCTCTCAACCCCGACAACAACCTTCACTTCTCGTAACGGCAAAAACAAAGCAATGTTCCCAACCATGCCACCACCGCTTCCCCTTCTTCTGGCTAGCGACCACCATTGCCGCTACTCTCCTACCAGCACCTCCCGCTTCTCCCCCGGCATCCACAATAGCCGTTAGTTACCACCACAGTAGGAAAGGAAGAAAAGAGGTGAAGTAGGACAACTACAGCCATTGTAGTCACTGTAACCATTGGTCCTTCTACTGTCGTAGCCACCGGTTGCCACCGTTGCTACCGTTGCTTCCCAACTAGTGATCATCGCCACTTGCCTCCTAGCCGTGACCCTTGCTGCCTTCCCTTAGGTCACAACTGCAGCCACTAGAACCATCATCCTTTGCATCTTTTGTTGCTTGACCATCCCCCCTCGTTCCACTACAGCCACCCTCCAACCACAACCGTCGTAGCCACCACAGCCACCACAGTCACCTAGCTCTCAAAAGCCACACGCAGCATCCCAACCCTTATCAGCGTGCCTCCCAACTGAGAGCAGCATGAGGGTAGCCCCACCCCATCCTACTCGAGCAAGAAAGGGCCACCGCCGCTATTCTCGGCAAAAGGACCACTCCCCATCTGATGCCACCTCCTTGTAGTGATCGTAATGCTCTCACCCCAATGTTGCCCTAAGCCAAACTTTATAGTAGCAGCACTGGATAGTGCAGTACTAATGCCCTTAACTCGATGCCAAAAATAAGAATTGGAGATGATAGATCTGCAATCTTATGCAATGACTATCGATAACTCAGTGAAAGCCCAATTAGAAGCCTTAGAAACCAGAATTGAGAATTGGCTATAAGAAACCCTTAATGATTTTAAAAAGAGTCTATTGGAGAGCTTCAGCAGGTTTCAACAAGATGAAAGTTCAAGTCTTATATTGAACCGATTTGGAGACACAAGAAAAAGAAACTAAGAACAGGACACAAGCTACCCACGCATGAGATGGGAAGATGGAGATCCGACCAGTTAGATCTCTAGGGCAGAAACTTTTTTCCATTTTCACATAACTCCAAAAGAATCTAAGGTGGAAATAGCTTCAATCCAATTAGATTGAGATGTAATCTAATGGTATGATTGGTATAAAACCTATCATGGGATTTCCTTATGGGAGCAATTCAAGATAGGACTTCTTATTCGCTTTGGACCTTCTAAATATGAATGTTGATGAGCAGCTCATCAAAATTCGTTAGACTTCTATAGTGTTAGAATATTAAAGTAGATTTGAATGATTCTTAAATCAAGACAGAGATTGGTCCGAATAATAACTGGTGAGTACATTTATCGAAGGACTTAATCCATAGATCTAGTGTGAAGTCAAAGCTTGCCAACCCTGCACTATGATAGCCATAATATCATTTGCATGTTTATATGAGGAAAAAATCAATAGGAAAAATTATCGAAACAAAAGTGATAATAAATAGATAGTAGAGGAGGCTGTTAGGGGAGTAGTTATTGGTCAACTCTGATGAGTTGTTGGCTGCTCGCCTGGTAGTTGAGGAGGCAAAAAAGGCTTGGGAGGAGGAGAAGAACCATGCCTCCGAGCGGTAGAGGAGGGTTGTGGCCTCCTACAAGGAATCTGAAGGGTTCTAATGTGGCCTCAAATGCTCTAACCCGACTGCATACGAGTTCAGGTACCAAGTTACCATTGGTCGCTTCAAGTTGAGGACCTATACGCTAAGCTTCCCTCGGACACTAAAGTGCTTGCCCCAATGGAGGTTCCCTTCAACGATTGCCTAGTGTCCCCTCTGGCTCTACCTCCTCCAGCCTAATGCAGCTAGAAATTGGTGACCCTTCTTTTTGTTTTTATTAGCTCCCTTTTGCGACCTCCCCTTTCGGATGGCATCTACTTTTGTCACTCGTTTGGTTTAATTGAATAAAAAATGTTTTGGGAATGTGTTACTTGCCTTTTGCATTATTCTTGAGTGAAAAATATTCGAAGTATTTTCATCTTGCTATTTTGCAAGACAGGAGCCCCTAAGTCTCAGTTGTCGTCGGAGCATCCCTTGGGGAGTCGTCACGGGTTTGGCTTTGACTCTCTCACATGCGAGGGGGGCTATGTGCTAGCCTAAAGGGGTTAGGGGGCAATGTTGCCAAGGGTAGATAGCCACAAATGCTTGGCCCCCTAGCATCGAAGCTTAAGGGATGCTTTTGATGAGGTAAGCATAGGGCTCACCTCTGCCCCTTGGGAAAGGGAGGAGGGGCCCTCCTTGTCTTAAATGTTCACTAGGAAGATGGCAAAAAGGTGTGCCTACGACGTTCAGCCCTCCTTCTAGTGTCAAAATGATGCTGTCATGAGTACCATCAACTGATGAGTTAGCCCAATTGGCCCACTATCGAAGGTGTAAGCTCATCTAAGTGCCTTTTTTAGCTAACGTGGGAGACTTTGTGAGGTGAGACAATATAGGTTGGCTGGTCAAAAGCCATTATGTTAGTGAAGACTCGGTTCAAGATGGTCGGGTAGGCAAACTGGGATCTTCTTAGTTGTAAGATTCCTCACTAGGGGCTAGGTTATTTGGGTGTCTTTAGGCAACCGATGATCCTACATGAGAAGCTGATGCTGGGGGTTGCCCGGCATAGCCACTCCGATACTTAAGTTAGCGAAGGGAAAAAGACAGCAATGTAAGATATATAACTGAGTTAGTGTATAGAGAGCCCCCCCTCAACGTGAGTTGATGGGTTTCTTTTTATACCTGATTCCTAAGTCTTTTTATTAGTTAGCTTAGGATAAGATCAAGTTATCTGCCTGATCATTCTAGTCTCTAATCTTGATAAGGTATGTGATGAGGATATAAAGAGGAATAACCTTTGTATATGAACAAATACTAGAAGACCATAATACGCAGCGGAATAAAATGGAAACACAAACAAACAGAATACCAAGATATACGTGGAAAACCCCTTCAATGTGAAGGGTAAAAATCACGGGGGAAACTAGAGATAATCCACTATGAGAATAATGAATATACAAATCTCAATCTCTTGCCCAAAACCCTAGCAATAACCACAAGAGAATAACTGGGATACAAGGATCACGTCACTGCCCACAATATCTAAAACCTCCCCAAGTAATCACAGTAAGAGTCTACTGTAGATTTGATCTAACCTAAGATGAGAACACTGCTAGATGATTGAGAACAGTATCTCTGCATTGTCCTTGTCTTCTTCCCTTTCTTTCTCTTGTTTTTCTGTCTTGTTCTTCTCTCTTTGTTGCTACGAGGATGTCAACGTTGCTGCCCATGTTGCTGCCTTTTTCTGCCTCTTTTCTGCGTCTAAAACGCAGCCCCCACACCCCCCTTATATTGATCTAGGGTTAGGTCAAAGGGGTGTGGGTTGTGGGCTGATAAAGCCCACCATGGGCTGAACCCACTTTGGGCTGCCATCCCAACAACCTCCCCCTTTAACCCATAAGGGAGGCTGTCCCATGACTCCTCAATGTGAAACCATGCCGACCAACTGTCGGCATATCTCCTATCTTTCTTTTGGTAAGGTCTTCGTCAACATGTTTGCTCCGTTGTCATCTGTATGAATTTTCTGAAGCTGCAACTGCTTCTCTTCAAATACATTTCGAATCCAGTGGTATCTGACATCTATATGCTTTGACTTGGAATGAAACATTGGGTTCTTACACAAATGGATGGCACTCTGGCTATCACAATGCACCACATAATTTTCCTGTTTCAGCCCCAATTCTTGTAAGAATTCTTTCATCCATAACATTTCTTTGCATACCTCTGTAGCAGCAATATATTCTGCTTCTGTGGTGGAGAGAGCAATACACCTTTGTAACCTGGATTTCCATGACACAGCTCCCCCTACAAAAGTAAGTACATAACCTGAAGTGGACTTCCTCATATCTAAATCTCTTGCCATATTTGCATCTGTGTAATCTGTCAACATAGGTGGTCCACCTCCAAAGCTTAAACAAACCTTAGAGCTCCCTCTGAGATATCTAAAAATCCACTTCACTGCTGCCCAGTGCTCTTTGCCTGGATTTGCAAGAAATCTACTAGTAACACCCACTGCATATGTGATGTCTGGCCTCGTACATACCATTGCATACATTTAACTTCCAACTATTGAAGCATAAGGAACCTTTTGCATTTTCTCCTCCTCATCACTTGACGGACTCTGTTCTGAGCACAACTTGAAGTGACCTGCAAGAGGAGAACCAACTCGTTTTGCATTGCTCAAACTGAATCTTTCCAATACCTTCTCGATGTATTTCTTCTGTGACAACCAAATCTTCTTGTTTTTCCTGTCACGAGAAATCTACATGCCTAGTATTTGCTTTGCTAGCTCCATGTCCTTCATTGCAAAAGACTCACTCAGTTCCTTCTTCAACCTGTCAATTTTAGACATATCTTTCCCAAGAATAAGCATGTCATCAACATAAAGTAAGAGAATAATAAAATCCTCACCAAACCATTTGATGTACACACAATGATCTGAAGCCGTTCTTTTGTATCCATTTTCTGTCATAAATGAATCAAACTTTCTGGTTACTCCATATAAATTTCCTCCTCCAAATCACCATAAACGAAAGCTGTCTTCACATCTAACTACTCAACCTCCAAGTCCTGGCTAGCAGCAATACTAAGAGCAACACGAATAGAAGACATTTTAACAATAGGAGAAAATATCTCTTCGAAGTCAATACCTTTCTTTTGACCAAAGCCTTTCACAATCAATCTAGCTTTGTACTTTGGTTGAGAACAATATTCTTGAGTCTTCAACCTAAAAACCCACTTGTTCTTCAAGGCCTTCATTCCATTTGGTAGCAACACCAAATCATAAGTGTGGTTCTTCTGAAGAGCATCCATCTCTTCCTGCATAGCAACTAACCACTTCTCTTTCTACTCACTCTCAACTGCTTCCTGGTAACACTCTGGTTCACCTGCATCAGTAAGCATCACATACTCATCTGTAGAGTATCTTCTGGAAGGTTGACGTTGTCTAGAAGATCTTCTCAACTGAGGTTCTACGGGAACTTGCTCTCCTACTTCTTCTTGCTCAACATGTCCTATAGGTAAATCAACATCAGGCTCTACACTATTTTCCTGCACATCTCCCCCATCACCTTGATATACTGGAGGAATAACTGGGTCACAATCTGCTAATCCTTCTGTAGAAGTCTTGGCTGGTGCCTTCTTCTTCAAATCCTTAAAGGTTTGATCCTCAAAGAAGACCACATCTCTGCTCCTGAACACCTTCTGCTTTTCTGGATCCCAAAGCCTGTAACCAAACTGATCATGTGAGTAACTAAGAAAAATACATTCTTTAGACTTACCATCCAGCTTGGACCTCTCATTATTTGGAACATGTGCAAATGCACGACAACCAAACACTCTCAAATGCCTGTAGGAAACATCTTTCCCTGACCATACATGCTCTGCAACATCACCATCTAGGGCTGTACATGGTGATAAGTTGATCACATCAACTGCAGTCCTCAAAGCCTCATCCCAAAACATTTTGGGTAGCTTGGCCTGTGAAAGCATACATCTGATTTTTTTCATGATGGTGCGGTTCATCCTCTCTGCAATTGCATTATGCTGAGGTGTACCAGGAACTGTCATCTCATGTTGGATCCCATGTGACCTGCAATAGTCATTAAACAATCCCGTATATTCACCACCATTATCTGATCTTATGCATTTCAATTTCCTTTCTCTCTCCGTTTCAACCCTAGCATGAAACTCTTTGAAGACATTAATAACCTGATCTTTGGTCTTCAAAGCATAAGCCCAAACTTTCCTGGAAAAATCGTCTATAAAAGTGATAAAATAAAGTGCACCACTTATACCAAGAACATCAACAAATCCACCAGGAGTTTTTGTCCTCAAAGGACCACATACATCTGTATAAACACGGTCTAAGGCATACATTTTTCTAGATAAAACAGCACTAGCAAATGAAACTCTATGTTGTTTACCAGCTAAACAATCAATACAAGGGTTCAGATGTATACCTTTGAGATCTGGTAATACCTCTCACTTGGAAAGAGCATGCAGCCCCTTCTCGCTCATGTGTCTCAATCGCTTATGCCACAACTCCATACTGAAGTCTTTCTCTGTAGCATTTAACTGCTCACCATAAGCTTTAGCCTGCAACCTGTATAAAGTATGACATTTCTTTCCACTAGCTATAACAAGAGAACCCTTACTGAGCTTCCATTGCCCTCTGTGAAATCTGCTTTCATATTCTTCATCATCTAGTCTTCCAACTGAAATTAAATTCAGCCTCAAGTCAACCACAAGCCTCACATCCTTAAGTACCAACTTGCAGCCAAGGTTGGTCTTTAAATGGATATCACCCATGCCAATGATGTCTGCTGTGCCATAGTTGCCCATCTTGATAATACCAAAGTTTCCAGACCTGTATGTAGCAAAAAACTCTCTCCGAGGTGTAGCATGATAAGAAGCACCTGTGTCAATCACCCACTCAAGATCCTGACACACACAAGAAAAAATATCATCAGAATGAGACAAAATCAAATAATCACCACCCTGCACTGTAATTGTAGTATTATCCTTTGAATCTGTAGACTCTACTTCTTTTCCCTTTTTCTTGTTCTTCTTAGGTTGCTTACATTGGTTCTTGTAATGTCCTTTCTCACCACAGTTATAGCAAACAATATCTTTTCTTGATCTTGACTTGCTCCTACCCATACGTGAACTGCTTCTAGACTTTGACCTTCCTCTGTTCTCTGAGATAAGTGCCTGTGAATCATTCTGAGATGTTGCCGAACTCTTTCTTCTCAACTCCTCATTCAACAAACTGTTTGTTACTTGACTCATAGTGACAATACCATCTGGCGCAGAATTACTAAGGGAAACCACTAGTGTCTCCCAACTTTCTAGTAATGAACTGAGAAGTAACAATGCCTGCAACTCATCATCAAGAGACATTTTCATAGAGGATAACTGGTTAGTAATACTCTGCATTTCATTCAAATGCTCAGCAATAGAAGCACCCTCTCTATATTTTAGGTTCACAAGTTTTCTGATCAAAAAAGCTTTATTGCCAGCTGTTTTTCTTTCATAGAGACTTTCCATTTTTTTCCAAAGAGAATATGCAGAAATTTCAGTAGAAACATGGTGAAAGACACTATCATCAAGCCATTGTCTAATAAACCCAATTGTTTTTCGATCTAACCTCTTCCACTCATCATCTGTCATAGTTGTAGGTTTTGCACTATCCCCTTGCAAAGGTCCATACAAATCTTTGCAACACAAGAGATCTTCCATTCTTCGTTTCCATATCATCCAATTATTTCCATTCAAACTAATCATGCGAGAAATATTAATGGCCTCCATGTTCAAATACAAAAATTAAATCACCAAAATCCCGCTCTGATACAAGTTGATGGGGATATAAAGAGGAATAACCTTTGTATATGAACAAATACTAGAAGACCATAATACGGAGCGGAATAAAATGGAAACACAAACAAACAGAACACCAAGAGATACGTGGAAAACCCCTTCAATGTGAAGGGTAAAAACCACGAGGCAAACTAGAGATAATCCACTATGAGAATAATGAATATACAAATCTCAATCTCTTGCCCAAAACCCTAGCAATAACCACAAGAGAATAACTGGGATACAAGGATCACGTCACTGCCCACAATATCTAAAACCTCCCCAAGTAATCACAGCAAGAGTCTACTATAGATTTGATCTAACCTGAGATGAGAACAATGCTAGATGATTGAGAACAGTATCTCTGCGTTATCCTTGTCTTCTTCTCTTTCTTTCTCTTATTTTTCTGCCTTGTTCTTCTCTCTTTGTTGCTACGAGGATGTCAACATTGCTGCCCACGTTGCTACCTTTTTCTGCCTCTTTTCTGCGTCTAAAATGCAGCCCCCACACCCCCCTTATATTGATCTAGGGTTAGGTCAAAGGGGTGTGGGTTGTGGGCTGATAAAGCCCACCATGGGCTGAACCTACTTTGGGCTGCCAGCCCAACAGTATGATGGTTATTATCAGTCATTGATGTAGGCATATCGGGACACACTATGGTACCATTTTGGGGCTAGTGACTTGGAGCCTACTTAGATGTCAACCTTTATAATAGATAAACTGACATGGGACAAAATCGTTCCTATCACCAAGCATAATATTCTTTGACACAAGGTGTTGTAATAATGAAAAATGGCTCATTGAAATTTTACCTTGGAGACCCAGAAAAAAGGAAAAAAACCTATGTATCCAACTTGGTCATGAAAAAATCTCTTAATTCTCCTATTTTTTATTTTCTCATCTAACCTTATATTAGGTCGGGGTTAACTGATGGGCGACACCATCTAGTAGTTATTTCTTACATAAAACGTTTAATCATGTAGTGACTTAGATCCTTATAAGTGATTTTATTTTTCACTACTTACTTTTGTCTCAAATTCTATTAAATGAATCATGAATCTATGCTTGCTTGGTAGATGGTGATTCATCCAACCACATGAATCTTCATATTATTTGGTTGTGATCAAACTCATGAGACAATGGCAAGAATTTGAGTTTGTTGAAACTAGAAAATGAGGCTACAAGTGAAGGAACAGAGGATCTTACAGTCAGACACTTCATGTAACAAAGAGCTTGAAGATGTAGATCCATCGGTGCCTGATTCACAGACCAATGAGCTGTTGGGCTAGCAGCCCACGAATTCAGCCCATAGTGGGCTTGGGCAGCCCATAGCTCACCCCCTCTTAGCCTAACCCTAATTAACATCATGGGGGTGTTGTGGCTGCGTTTTGAAGGCAAAAAAAGGCATAAATAGGGCAGCAACGTGGGAAAAAAAAAATAGCCATGAGATTCCAAAGAAAAGGAGGAAAACAAGGCAGAAAAGGAAGAGAAAGAAAGGGAAGAAGACAAGGACAACGCAGAGAGACTATTCTCAATCATCTAGCAATGTTCTATCTTAGGTTAGATCAAATATATAGTAAACTCTTGCTGTGATTACTTGGGGAGGTTTTAGATATTATGGGCAGTGATGTGATCCTTGTATCCCAGTTGTTCTCTTGTGATTGTTGCTAGGGTTTAGGACAAGAGATTGAGATTTGTATATTCATTATTCTCATAGTGGATTATCTCTAGTTTGCCCCGTGGTTTTTACCCTTCACATTGAAGGGGTTTTCCACGTATATCTTGGTGTTCTATTTGATTGTGGTTCCATTTAATTCCGCTGCGTATTATGGTCTTCTAGTATTTGTTCATATACAAAGGTTATTCCTATTTATATCCCCATCAACTGGTATCAGAGCGGGGTTTTGGTGATTTAATTTTTGTATTTGAACATGGAGGCCAGTAATGTTTCTCGCATAATTAGTTTGAATGGAAACAATTGGATGATATGGAAACCAAGAATAGAAGATCTCTTGTATTGCAAAGATTTGTATGGACCTTTGCAGGCGGATAGTGCAAAACCCACAACTATGACAGATGATGAGTGGAAGAGGTTAGATCGAAAAACAATTGGATTTATTCGATAGTGGCTTGATGATAGTGCCTTTCACCATGTTTCTACTGAAATTTCTATATATTCTCTTTGGAAAAAGTTGGAAAGTCTCTATTAAAGAAAAATAGTTAGCAACAAAGCTTTTTTTATCAGAAAACTTGTGAACCTAAAATATAGAGAGGGTACTTCTATTGCTGAACATTTGAATGAAATGTAAAGTATTACTAACCAGTTATCCTCTATGAAAATGTCTCTTGATGATGAGTTGCAGGCATTGTTACTTCTCAATTCATTACTAGAAAGTTGGGAGACACTGGTGGTTTCCCTTAGTAATTCTGCGCCAAATTGTGTTGTCACTATGAGTCAAGTAACAAGCAGTTTGTTGAATGAGAAGTTGAGAAGAAAGAGTTCGGCAACATCTCAGAATGATTCACAGGCACTTATCTCAGAGAACAGAGGAAGGTCAAAGTCTAGAAGCAGTTCACGCATAGGTAGAAGCAAGTCAAGATCAAGAAAAGATATTGTTTGCTATAATTGTGAGGAGAAAGGACATTACAAGAACCAATGCAAGTAACCTAAGAAGAGCAAGAAAAAGGAAAAATAAGTGGAGTCTATACAGTCAAAAGATAATATCACAGCTACAATGCAGGGTGGTGATTATTTGATTTTATCTCCTTCTTATGATATTTTTTCTTGTGTGTGTCAGGATCTTGAGTGGGTGATTGACACAGGTGCTTCTTATCATGCTACTCCACGGAGGGAGTTTTTTGCTACATATAGGTCTGGAAATTTTGGTGTTGCCAAGATGGGCAACTATGGCACAACAGACATCATAGGCATGGGTGATATCCATTTAAATACCAACCTTGGCTACAAGTTAGTGCTTAAGGATGCGAGGCATGTGATTAACTTGAGGCTGAATTTAATTTCAGTTGGAAGGCTAGATGATGAAGACTATGATAGCAGATTTCACAAAGGGCAATGGAAGCTCAGTAAGGGTTCTCTTGTTATAGTTAATGGAAAGAAATGTCATACTTTGTACAGGTTATAGGCTAAAGCTTATGGTGAGCAGTTAAATGCTACAGAAAAAGACTTCAGTATGGAGTTGTGGCATAGGCGATTGGGACACATGAGCGAGAATGGGCTGCAAGCTCTTTCTAAGAGAGAGGTATTACCAAACCTCATAGGTATACATCTGAACCCTTGTATTGATTGTTTGACAGGTAAACAACATAGAGTTTCATTTGCTAGTCCTGCTTTGCCAAGAAAAATGTATACCTTAGACCGTGTTTATACATATGTATGTGGTCCTTTGAGGACAAAAACTCCTGGTGAATCTGTTGATGTTCTTGGTATAAGTGGTGCACTTTATTTTGTCACTTTTATAGATGATTTTTCTAGGAAAGTTTGGGCCTATGCTTTGAAGACTAAAGATCAGGTAATTAATGTCTTCAAAGAGTTTCATGCCAGGGTTGAAAGGGAGACAGAAAGGAAATTGAAATGCATAAGATCAGATAATGGTGGTGAGTATACAGGATTGTTTAATAACTATCGCAGGTCACATGGGATCCAACATGAGATGATAGTTCCTAGTACACCTCAGCATAATGCAATTACAGAGAGGATGAACCGCACCATCCGCACCATCATAGAAAAGATCAAATGTATGCTTTCACAGGCCAAGCTACCCAAAAGGTTTTGAGATGAGGCTTTGAGGACTGCAGTTGATGTGATCAACTTATCATCATGTACAACCCTAGATGGTGATGTTGCAGAGCATGTATGGTCAGGGAAAGATGTTTCCTACAAGCATTTGAGAGTGTTTGGTTGTCGTGCATTTGCACATGTTCCAGATAATGAGAGGTCCAAGTTGGATGGTAAGTCTAAAGAATATATTTTTCTTGGTTACTCACATGATCATTTTGGTTACAGGATTTGGGATCCAGAAAAGCAGAAGGTGTTCAGAAGCAAAGATGTAGTCTTCTTTGAGGATCAAACCTTTGAAGATTTGAAGAATAAGGCACCAGCCAATACTTCTGTAGAAGGATTAGCATATTATGACCCAATTACTCCTCCAGTGTATCAGGGTGATGGGGGAGATGTGCAGGAAGATAGTGTAGAGCCTGATGTTGATCTACTTGCAGAACATGTTGAGCAAAAAGAAGTAGGAGAGCAAGTTCCAACAGAACCTCAGTTGAGAAGATCTTCTAGACAACGTCAACCTTCCAGAAGATACTCTACAGATGAGTATGTGATGCTTACTGATACAGGTGAACCAGAGAGTTACCAGGAAGAAGTTGAAAGTGAGCAGAAAGAGAAGTGGTTACTTGCTATGCAGGAAGAGATGAATGCTCTTCAGAAGAACCACACTTATGATTTTATGCTACTACCAAATGGAATGAAGGCCTTGAAGAACAAGTGGGTTTTCAGGTTGAAGACTCAAGAATATTATTCTCAACAAAAGTACAAAGCTAGATTGGTTGTTAAAGACTTTGGTCAAAAGAAAGGTATTGACTTTGAAGAGATTTTTTCTCTTGTTGTTAAAATGTCTTCTATTCATATTGCTCTTGGTATTGCTGCTAGCCAGGACTTGGAGGTTGAGTAGTTAAATGTGAAAACAGCTTTCCTTCATGGGGATTTGGAGGAGGAAATTTATATGGAGCAACCAGAAGGCTTCAAAGTCAAAGGTAAAGATAATTTTGTCTGCAAATTGAAGAAGAGCTTGTATGGGCTAAAGCAAGCTCCAAGACAGTGGTACAAAAAGTTTGATTCATTTACGATAGAAAATGGATACAAAAGAACGACTTCAGATCATTGTGTATACATCAAATTGTTTGGTGAGGATTTTATTATTCTCTTACTTTATGTTGATGACATGCTTATTCTCGGGAAAGTAAAGCAAATGAAGGACATGGGGCCAGCAAAGCAAATACTAAGTATGCAAATTTCCTGTGATAGGAAAAATAAGAAGATTTAGTTGTCACAGGAGAAATACATCGAGAAGATATTAGAAAGATTCAGTATGAGCAATGCAAAACCAGTTGTTTCTCCTCTTGCAGGTCACTTCAAGTTGTGCTAAAAAAAGAGTCCGTCAAGTGATGAGGAGAAGGAGAAAATGTAAAAAGTTCATTATTCTTCAATAGTTGGAAATTTAATATATGCAATGGTATATACGAGGCCAGACATCGCATATACAGTTGGTGTTACTAGCAGATTTCTTGCAAATCCAGGCAAAGAGCACTAGGCAGTAGTGAAGTGGATTTTTAGATATCTCAGAGGGAGCTCTAAAGTTTGTTTAAGCTTTGGAGGTGGACCACATGTGTTGACAGATTACATAGATGCAAATATGGCAAGAGATATAGATACGAGAAAGTCTACTTCAGGTTATGTACTTACTTTTGTAGGGGGAACTGTGTCATGGCAATCCAGGTTGCAAAGGTGTATTGCTCTCTCCACCACAGAAGCAGAATATATTGCTGCTACAAAGGTATGCAAAGAAATGTTATGGATAAAAAAATTCTTACAAGAATTGGGGCTGAAACAGAAAAATTATGTGGTACATTGTGACAGCCAGAGTGCCATCCATTTGTGTAAGAACCCAATGTTTCATTCCAAGTCAAAGCATATATATGTCAGATACCACTGGATTTGAAATATATTTGAAGAGAAGCAGTTACAGCTTCAGAAAATTCATACAGATGACAACGGAGTAGACATGTTGACGAAGACCTTACCAAAACAAAGACAAGAGATATGCCGACAGTTGGTCGGCATGACTTCACATTGAGGAGTCATGGGACAGCCTCCCTTATGGGCTGAAGGGGGAGGTTGTTGGGCTGGCAGCCCACAAATTCAGCCCATAATGGGCTTGGGCAGCCCATAGCTCACCCCCTCTTAACCTAACCCTAATTAACATTAGGGGGGTGTGGTGGTTGCGTTTTAAAGGCATAAAAAGGCATAAATAGGGCAGTAACGTGGGAACAAAAAAATAGCCACGGGATTCTAAAGAAAAGGAGGAAAACAAGGCAGAAAAGGAAGAGAAAGAAAGGGAAGAAGATAAGGACAACGCAGAGAGGCTGTTCTCAATCATCTAGCAGTGTTCTATCTTAGGTTAGATCAAATCTACAGTAAACTCTTGTTGTGAATACTTGGGGAGGTTTTAGATATTGTGGGCAGTGACGTGATCCTTGTATCCCAGTTGTTCTCTTGTGATTGTTGCTAGGGTTTAGGGTAAGAGATTGAGATTTGTATATTCATTATTCTCATAGTGGATTATCTCTAGTTTGCCCCATGATTTTTACCCTTCACATTGAAGGGTTTTTCCACGTATATCTTAGTGTTCTATTTGATTGTGGTTCCATTAATTCCGCTGCGTATTATGGTCTTCTAGTATTTGTTCATATACAAAGGTTATTCCTGTTTATATCCCCATCATGAGCTTCCATTAATAGTAATCAGTTTGAATCTGAATGTGCAAATGCTCTGCTTGATAATCTGCCAGATAATATTGGAAATTTTGAAGAAGAAGAAGATACTGCACTGATGATCTAAGAATGGCAGACAGCAATCCACCTTTTATACAAGATTTGGAGTTTAATTCAGCTTTTGATATTGATATGATTGTTGAGGACCAAAACTGTTGGTATGGATTCAATTCAGCTTTATCTGAAGCTAGAGGACAACCACACACTGGCGACCAGACTAAAAGTGATAACTTTATCCCAGAAATAAGTCCTTTAGTGTTGATTTCTCTGGAAGAATCTGAGAGAGATCACTGTCATGTGGATCCATCTAGTTTCGACTCCAGCAGAGATCATAGACAACGTATCGAACAAGAACAAAAGGAGAAGCTAGTCAATCTACATAGTTGGTTATTGTTTTTTTATCTTAAATAGAAGTATATGGCTCTCACCAATATGGAGATGGTCAATGCACACACCATTATTTGAAGAAATAAAATGATTGTTTGTTAGAACTCCCGTCGATTCTAAGCTTGGGGTTAATCTCTCTAGGGGATCGTCCTCCTTAGAACCCTATAGAGGTTCCTTCCTCCAAGTTGTTGCTCAAAAGCTGTTAAAAAGATTCATCTATTGCTTGTCAAAAGAGGATGAATACAAGACTATTTATAGGGCTTCTAAACCTTAACTCCTAATATGACTCCTACTCAAGACTTCTACTTCTAACCAACTCCTAATAAAATTCCTACTCTAAGAAGCAGCCTCCCAACTAACCCTAACTCTAGCCGGCCTCTCCATCTCTTTAATAGGGGTCGGTTATGTAGGATTATATGAATGCTCCTTTCAATAAAATTAAATTAGGACTCTCCTAGCTAGAGTCCTAATAGACCTACCCTCTTCAAATCAGTCTTTTCCTCGAGGCTGACGATCCATAAATTCTGAAAATTTGATCTTCAAGTTGTCATAGTTCTCCCAAGTGGCATCTTCTGCTGGTAGGTTCGCCCACTGTATTAGCACTTCAGTAGTGGGACGTCCTCATCGAGTCACGTGTTAGGACTCTAGCTTGGAGAGTCCTAATTGAGAGGGACATTCATGTAAAACCGTTAGGACTCTAGCTAGGAGAGTCCTAATTGAGAGGGGCATTCATGTATGAGGTGTTTTCTTAGAGAAGAATTAGGAGTTGTAAGGGAATAGGAGTCTTGACTAGGAGTCCTACTAGGAGTTGGTTAGAAGTAAGAGTCTTAAGTAGGAGTCCTATTAGGAGTTAGGGTTTAGAAGCCCTATAAATAGCCATGTATTCCTTCACTTTTCATAAGCAATAGATGATTTTTTTCTGCAGCCTTTGAGCAGCAACTTGGAGGGAGGAACCCCTATAGAGTTCCAAGGAGGACGATCCCCTAAAGATATCAACCCCAAGTTTAGAATCTGCAAGGGTTCTAACACCTGGTATCAGAGCAGTGTTCTTGGCATCTCGCTGCCCTTCCATTGCCATCCATCAGCCCTCCACAACCTCCCAAAGCAATTCCCACAATTTCTTAAAAGATCGTCGCCGAATTCCGCCATCATCTCCACCACCGTGGATCATCCTTTGATCTCGCCGTGAATTGCAACAGGTTCTGGTTTCTTACCTTACTACTGCTGCAATTTAGTTATCCTTATTCGAAAATCCAAAAAAAAAAATTGTTCCTATATTGCTGCATAAACCTTTCGTCATAAAGTTTTCATCTCTACGACGAAAGATACATTGCAGAATTCCAACCGTATAGCACCATCTGTTTGATCTTGCTCCTGTGCTTTTTCTATCCAAATTTCTATGAATTTTTTATGACATCTTTGACACTTCCTAACAGCATATTTCCCTTTGGTTTTTTTAAAAAATTCTCAATATAAACCATTGATCTTTTACGTCTAATCTGCTATACTTGAAAATCTGCACTGTAAAATTTCAGCCGCATAGCACTGTTTGTTTGATCTTGATACTATATTGTTTCTATCCAAATCTCTATGAAATTTTTATGATAGCTTTGACACTTCCTAACAGTAGATTTCCCTTTGGTTTCATCAAAAAATTCTCAATATAAACCACTGATCTTTTACGTCCAATCTGCTATACTTAAAAATCCATGCTGTAGAAAATTTCAGCGGCATATTGTTGCCTTAACCTATCTATTTACAATCTTTTTTGAATAAAATTTCTTATACACTTCATAGATCATCTTGGCTTCCATCTAAGATTGATATATTAAGGAATTCATCTCTAAAAATAATTTTGTGTTGCTGCAAATTTTCATCGTAACCCGCTGAAATTTTTCAACGACAATTCTGCAATCGTAACTTGCACTAATTTCCTTGCTGTTATACTACCAAAATTTTCTTGATTAAATTAGATATCCTTGCTGTCATATAAACTGTGATTTTTTTATCAATTCCCTCCTCAATTCTCTCAAGTTTTTGGTGGAAATTACGTCGAGAAACCATTGTTTCTTCGACGACAATTCTACTCTTACAAGACAGCACATACTTGCTATAACTTCCACTTATTTCTATCAAACCTTTGCTACCATCTATCACAGATCCAAAACTATCATCTACAGCCCTAAAACTCCACCAAACCACACCCTCAAACTGCACCCAAAACTGCCACAAAACAAGCCTAAATCGTAGCCTACATCCACCGATCCACCAACCCTTTCGACCATCACTTCTCTCAACCTAAACATGCCTTTAACCTAACAACAAAATAGAGATCTTAACATCATAGATTTGGAGGCATATCCTATGGCATCTAAGGAGGCAATCAATGCTAAATTTGAAGCCTTGGAGGCACGAATGGAGGATAAGATTTGGACGCTCTTTACCGAACTCAGATTGGGCCGACCACTAAGCCCGAAGAAATCATATCAAGGAGAGAGCTTTACCCAATCACACCAAGCCCAAAGATATGACTTCTAAGAGATGGGAAGCTATATGACCAACCCCAACTATCCATGCATGAGAGTGGACTTCCCTAGATGGGATGAAGGAGACCCAATTGGTTGGATCTCGCACGCGGAGCGATATTTTCGGTACCATAAAATCGTGGATGCATCTATGGTGAAAATTGCAGCTATATATCTTGAAGGGAATGCTATACAGTGGTTTGACTAGTTTGAACATACTTATGGAGTCCTTTCATGGCGACAATTCAAAAAAGGACTGCTGATCCGCTTCAGACCAACCGATTACGAGAATATTGACGGACAACTAGCAAAGATCCGACAAACCTCTACCATTCAGGAGTACCAAACCAGGTTTGAAAGGTTATCTAATCAAACTTATGATTGGTCTCAAAAACAGCTATTGAGACCCTTCATTGAGGGCTTGAAGCCGGATATCCGAGGAGAAGTTAAAGTGCGACAACCGTATACGCTTATGGTAGCCATCTCTTTCGCACGACATCAAGAGGAGCAATTGAACCATGAAGCTCGGAGAACTAGGGTCGCTCCTCAACCAGTAATATTGAAGCCCTTAGCCCCCCCTACTGTCGACCAAGTCCCTACACCAAAGAGGTTAACAAGAGAAGAGCTTCGGGAGCGATATGCGAAGGGGTTATGTTGGCATTGTGATGAGCCGTGGAGCCGTGAGCATCGCTGTAGTAAAGGGGGACTTCTTATGATTGAACCGATAGAAGAAGAGGTCATTGAACATCCAAAAAAGAGCCTTGAACATGAAGAAGAAGATGCAGAAGAAGAGCCACAACGGACCAAAGTTACGGTACATACACTAGTTGGCTACTCAATCCCACAAACGATGAAAGTTGGAGGCCTTCTCAAACAACAACCGATCACTGTTCTCATCGACACGGGCAGCACTAATAAATTCCTAAATAGTAAGGTTGCTGTCTATATGAACTTACCTATTGAGAATTGCAGCAGGTTTGTCGTTAAGGTCGCCAACGGACGGATTTTGAAGTGTGATCATAGGTGCCCGCAAGTGAAACTGTTGTTGCAAGACCAAGAGATAATTGCAATTTCTTCCTCCTCCCTCTTGATGATCATGAGGCCATACTCAGAATTAAATGGTTGATGACATTAGGTGATATTTCTTGGAATTTTATGCAACTAATTATAAAATTTTACAGTAAGGAGAAACAGGTGATACTGCACGAGAAACGTAAGGGCGACGTAACGACGATTTGCACACAACAAATGGAGAAGGTTTTGCATAAAGCATGCATCAGCTTTTTGGTACAACTTGAGCAACAAATTAAGGGAGAGCCAACAAAATTTGAAGATCCAAATCTACTTCCTTTGCTTGCTGAATTTTCAGATATATTTGACGAACCGCGTAACCTACCTCTTACCCGTCAGCATGATCATTGTATAATGATTCTTCCAGGCAAATCTCCAGCAAATGCTCAGCCATATCAATATCCACATCTCCAGAAGGATGAAATAGAAAGGATTATAAAAGAGATGCTCAAAACAGGAGTTATTCGACCATGTTACAACCCCTACTCTTCACCGGTGCTCCTCATACGAAAGAAGGATGGAATATGGTGATTATGTATTGATTACCGAGCTCTCAATGGCATAAACATCAAGGATAAATACCCTATTCCAGTAGTAGATGAGTTGCTAAGGGAGCACAAATCTTCACAAAGCTTGACCTTCGATCCGGGTATCATCAAATACGAGTATACGAAGAAGACATACCGAAAACCACCTTTTGAATACACAACAACCACTATAAATTTTTGCTTTCTTCATAAGAAAGTGGAATATCTTGGGCATATCATATCAGAGGAAGGTGTGGCAGTAGACCCCTTCAAAATTGGAGCAATGCAAAACTAGCTGACCCCGAGGAACATAAAATTGCTACATGGCTTTCTGGGTTTAATAGGCTACTACTGCAAGTTCGTGAAAAACTATGGAGAGATCAATGCACCACTTACTTCCTTACTGAAAAAAGATATCTTCCAATGGTCGAACAGAGCTTCTGCTGCCTTCGACAAACTTAAGGCAGTCATGACGACGACGCCGGTGCTAACACTACCAGATTTCAACCGACCCTTCATTATTGAGGCCGACGCATCTAGAGTCGGAATTGGAGCCATTCTCATGCAAGATGGTCAACCACTCATATACACTAGCAATGCATTATCTCCCTCCCATCAAAATAAGTCAACATATGATAAGGAGATGCTCGCCATTGTGCGCGCAGCAACGAGGTGGAGACCTTACTTGATTGGCCGACGATTTCAAATTAAAACCGACCATAAAAGCCTCAAGTACTTTTTGGAGCGAAAAATATCATCCCCTGAGCAGCAAAAAAGGGTAATAAAACTTCTTGGATTTGATTATGAAATAACTTACAAAAAGGGGAAAGAGAATGTTCTTGCAAATGCGCTTTCATAACTACCCGAGCAAGTTGAAGTTTCGACCGTTTCACTTCCGACCAGCGACTTTCTTAAGGATATTAAGATGAAATGACAGGAAGATTCAGAGACTAGTAAGATTATAAAAAAATTGGAGGAAGCACCAAGCCCCATGACTCATTACAATTGAGACTCAAAAGAATTACACTATAAGGGATGCATTGTGCTTACGATAAATTCTGCTTGCATATTCACGAGTAGATTTTGGACAAAGTTATTCCATATACAGGGTACTAAATTGAAAAGGAGTATGGCATATCACCCACAAACCGACGGCCAGACGAAAGTTTTAAATATGTGCTTGGAGACAGCCCAAAGCCACCCACCAAATATGACTACCCAAAGAGAACTCTAGACCCAGCCAAGTGCCATTATTGATCGACGGATCGTGACTCGACAACGATGACCCACTAATGAAATGTTAATACAGTGGGCGAACCTACCAATAGAAGATACCACTTGGGAGAACTATAACGACTTGAAGATCAAATTCCCAGAATTCACGAATCATCAGCCTCGAGGACAAGGCTGATTTGAAGAGGACGGGTCTGTTAGGACTCTAGCTTGGAGAGTCCTAATTGAGAGGGACATTCATGTAAAACTGTTAGGACTCTAGCTAGGAGAGTCCTAATTGATAGGGACATTCTATTAGGACTCTAGCTAGGAGAGTCCTAATTGAGAGGGGCATTCATGTAGGAGGTGTTTTCTTAGAGAAGAATTAGGAGTTGTAAGGGAATAGGAGTCTTGACTAGGAGTCCTACTAGGAGTTGGTTAGAAGTAAGAGTCTTAAGTAGGAGTCCTATTAGGAGTTAGGGTTTAGAAGCCCTATAAATAGCCATATATTCCTTCTCTTTTCATAAGCAATAGATGAATCTTTTCTGCAGCCTTTGAGTAGCAACTTGGAGGGAGGAACCCCTATAGAGTTCCAAGGAGGCCGATCCCCTAAAGAGATCAACCCCAAGTTTAGAATCTCCAAGGGTTCTAACATCACGATCCATCGATCAATAATAGTACTCGGCTAGGTCTGGAGTTCTCCTTGAGTAGTCATATTTGGTAGATGGCTTTGGGCTATCTCGTTTTATCCTAGCTTGAACTTTAAACACGACACATGGAAGATTGGATAGATTTGAGAGCTGGCAAGTAAGTCCAATCTGTATGCTATCGCTCCAATGCGTTCCAAAATTTGGTATGGTCCATAGAATTATGGTGAAAGATTCATAGATGCTCTGGTCTAGTATTGCTTGTATGGCTGGAGCTATAGGAAGACCCAATCTCCTACTGAAAATTCTCTTTCGCCTTTGTGTTGATCATATTATTGTTTCATTCTTGCTTGAGCTTTTCTTTGTGATGAGGGAAACCCTTCGATGAAGACCATTGATATATCAGTCCATATTAAGTCCGGGACGAGTAAGGGTTGTAGCTTTCCGGGACTTGCTACTATCTCGCCTTTATGTCGTTGACATATATCACATTGTACCATAAATTTAGCAATAATATTTTTCATCCCTACCAAATAAAAATTTTGCTTAAATCTCTTATAAGTTCTAAGGAACCCGGAGTGCTTGGTCGCAGGTGTGGAATGTATCTCTTGAAGGATGGTCTTTATGCAAATAGAATTTGGCACAAGCACAATGCGTCCCTTATAGCGTAATTCTTTTGAGTCCCATCTGTAATGAGCCACGGAGCTTAGTGCTTCCTCCAATTTTTTTATAATCTTACTGGTCTCCAGATCTTCCTGTCATTCTCTCTTAATATCCTTAAGGAAGTCACTGGTTGGAAGTGAAACGGTCGAAAATTCATCTTGCTCGAGTAGCCGTAAAAGCACATCTACAACAACATTCTCTTTCCCCTTTTTATAAGTTATTTCATAATCATATCCAAGAAGCTTTGTTACCCATTTTTGCTACTCGAGGGAAGATATCTTCTGCTCAAAGAAATATTTTAGGCTTTTATGGTCGGTCTTGATTTGAAAGTGTCGCCCGATCAAGTACAGTCTCTATTTGGCCACCGCATGCACAATCGCGAGCATCTCCTTGTCGTAAATAGTCATCTTGATATGAGAATGAGATAACACCTTACTAGTATAAGTGAGGGGGTGGCTATCTTGTATTAGTACAGTACCAATTTCGACTCAGGAGGTATCGACTTCAATAACAAAAGTCTTGCCGAAATCGGGTAGCGGTAGTACGGGTGTTGTCATCGTTGCGGCTTTAAGTTCGTCGAAGGCGGTGGTGGCTTTGTCCGACTATTGGAAAGCATCTTTCTTCAGCAAGAAAGTAAGGGGTGCACTGATCTTTTCATAGTTTTTCATGAACTTACGGTAGTTGCCTATTAAATCGAGAAAGCTGCATAGCGATTTTATATTCCTCGGGATCGACTAGTTCTGCATTGCTTCAATTTTGGAGGGGTCCACTACCACACCTTCCTTTGATATGATATGCCTAAGATATTTCACTTTCTATTAAAGAAAGTTATACTTTGATTTTTTGACAAAAAGAACATGTTCTCGCAAAATCGTCAAAACAAGTTGTAAGTGCTAAAAATGACTTTCAAGAGAATGGCTATAAATAAGGATATCGTCGAAGAAAACCAGCACAAACTTATGAAGATAATTCAAGAAAATATCATTCAGAATGCTCTAGAAGGTGGAGGGAGCATTGGTGAGACCAAAGCGCATTACCAAAAATTCGTAGTGGCCGTTGTGTGTTCGAAAGGAGATTTTCGGTATTTCCTCTTCGCACACTCGTATTTGATGATACTCGGATTGAAGGTCCAGCTTTGTGAAGACTCATGCTTCCTTTAATTTATCAAGTAATTCATCTACTACTAGAATAGGGTATTTGTCTTTGACGGTTATGCCATTGAGAGCTCGGTATTCAATGCACATTCGCTGTGTTCTGTCCTTCTTTTGTAGGAGGAGCACGAGTGAAGAGTAGGGGCTAAAACTTGGCTGAATAACTCTTATTTTGAGCATCTTTTTTACAATCTTTTTCTATTTTATCCTTCTAGAGATGTGGATACCGATATGGCTGAGTATTTACTGGAAGTTTGCCCAGAAGAATCGGTATACAATGATCATGTCGATGGGTAGGAGGTAGGTTGCACGGTTCATCATATATATATAAAAATTCAACAAGCAAAGAAAGTAGATTTGGATCTTCAAATTCTATTGGCTCTTCCTTAGTTTGTTGCTCAAGTTATACCAAAAAGCTGCTGCATACTTTGTACAAAACCTTCTCCATTCATTGTGTGGAAATTGTCGTTACGTCGCCCCCACGTTTCCCGTGCAGATAACCTGTTTCACCTTACTGTAAAATTTCATAATTAGTTTTATAAAATTTCAAGAAACATAACTTAATGTCGTTAGTCATTCGATACCAAGCATGGCCTCATAGTAATCAAGAGGGAGGAGGAAGAAATATGCAATTATCCCTTGATCCTGCAACAACAGTTTCACCCGCGGGCACCTATGATCACACTTCAAAATTCGTCCATCGGCGACCTTAACGTCAAACCTGCTGTAGTTCTCGATAGGTAAAGCCATCTGGACAGCAACCTTGCTGTTCATAAAATTATTAGTGCTCCCGGTGTCAATAAGAACGTTGATAGGTTGTTGCTTCAGAAGTCCTCCCACTTTCATCGTTTGTGGATTCACGTACCCGGCAATGGCATGCATCATAATATCGACCGGCTGCTGTTCTTTATCCGTGACCTCTTCCTCATGCTCCTAGACCTCCTCCTCCAAGTCTTCAAGAGGTTCAATCAGTAGGAGGTGGCTCCTTTTGCAGCGATGATCATAGTTACATGGCTCGTCATAACGCTAACAAAGACCCTTTGCTGATCGACCACGTAGTTTTTCTCTTATCAATTTTTTTGGCAGCAAAGGATGGTTGGGAGTAGAAGGAGGTTTATATGCCACAGGCCTAGGAGAGGTTTTCATCCTCCGAGCATCTTGGTTGAGCTATTCTTCTTGTATTCAGGTGAAAGAAATCGTAACTATCACGGTACAGGGCTACCGCACCTTAACCTCCCCTTTTATCTCTGGCTTTAGTCCTTTGATGAATATTCCTAACAATTGATGGTCAGTCCAATCACAAGCAAGGTAGGATAGCTTCTCAAACCTAGTTTGGTACTCTTGAATCGTAGAGATTTGTCGAATCTTTGCGAGTTGACCATTGATATTTTCATACTTTGTAGGTCCGAAATAATTCAGCAATGCGTTCTTAAATTGATTCCACGTCAGAGCCCCATGATTGTATTTCAGCCAATTGTACCATTGAATAGCATCTCTTTCATGGTGGATGATAGCAATTTCCACCATTACATCATCCGACGTTCGATAGTAACGAAAGTAACGTTCGGTGCACGAAATCCACCCTGCTAGGTCTCCTTCTTCCCATCGCGGGAAGTCCACCCTCATGCGTGGCTAAAGCATATTTGAGGGTTGTCCCTCCTTCTCTGGAGGCCTCTCTGAACTCTCTCCTTACTAAAATTTGGTTGGACCCAACAATTGTCCAATTCTAAATTCTACAAACAAAGCGCGTAATTTGTCCTCTAAGCGCGATTCAATCCGAGATTCCCATGTTTCAAATTTAGCATTAATTAGATCTTGAGAAGCCATAGTATATGCCTGTAGATCAGAGATGTCCGTATCTTTTTTTTGTTGATGGGTTAATGACATGAGGTGGTGGAAGGTTCGGTAAAATTGAGGATCACGGAAAGGTACTGCACTAGATTTTTAAGTCTAAAGTGTAGCAGTTTAGACGTAAAAGGTTAGTGGTTTATATTAAGAATTTTTTTATGAAACTAAAGGAAAATATGTTGTTAGGAAGTGTTAAAGTTGTCATAAAAATTTTGTAGAGATTTGTATAAAAAAAATGCAGTAGCAAGATCAAACAAACTATGTTATGCGGTTGAAATTCTGCAATACATCTAGCAGATTTGATGTAAAAGATCAGTAGTTTATATTAGGAATTTTTTGACAAAACCAAAGGGAAATCAGCTGTTAGGAAGTGTCAAAACTATTATAAAAATTTTGTAGAGATTTGGACAAAAAAAATACAGTAGCAAGATCAAACAAGCTGTGCTATGCGGTTAGAATTATACAGTGCATCTAGCAATTTGGATGTAAAAGATCAGTAGTTTATATTGGGAATTTTTTGACAAAACCAAAGAGAAATCTGCTGTTAGAAAGTGTCAAACATATTATAAAAATTTCATAGAGATTTAGATAGAAAGAATATAGTAGCAAGATCAAACAAACTGTGCTATGCGGTTGGAATTATGTAATGCATCTTTCGTCATATAAATAAAAACTTTACGATGAAAAGTTTATGCAGGAATGATTTTTTTTAGATTTTTTAATAAGGATAACTAAATTACAGCAACAATAAGGTAGAAAACCAAAACTTGTTATAATTTATGGGGAGATCAAAGGATAATCTGGGGTGGTGGAGATAACGACGAAATTCAACGATGAACTTTTAAGCAATTGTGGGAATTGCTTTGGATGGATGTGGAGGGCTGATGGATGGCTATGGAAGAGTAACGAGATGCCAAGAACATTGCTCTGATACTAAGTGTTAGAACCCTAATGGATTCTAAGCTTGGGGTTGATCTTTTTAGGGGATCGGCCTCCTTAGAACTCTATAGGAGTTCTTTCCTCCAAGTTGCTGCTCAAAGGCTGCTAAAAAGATTTATCTATTACTTGTCAAAAGAGAATGAATATATGATTATTTATAGGGCTTCTAAACCCTAACTTCTAATATGACTCTTATTCAAGACTCATACTTCTAACCAACTCCTAATAAGACTCCTACTCTAAGAAGCAACCTCCCAACTAACCCTAACTCTAGCCAGCCTCTTCACCTCTTTAATAGGTATTGACTAGACAGATTTTACATGAATACCCCTTTCAATAAAATTCAATTATGACTCTTCTAATTAGAGTCCTAACATTATTTCTATGGCATGAACCATTGACGTCCTGACCTTAGAGAAGAAGCATAAACTTCTCTTAAAAATCAAAGGAAAACCTATCAACACTGTGATTTATCAATTTTTGCTCTAAATTGAGTTTAATTTACATGTGATGTGTAAAACTTTATAACTATCAGTTCTTCATCATTTCTAAGATGGTTTATGAGAAATTTATTAAAAGAAATCTCTTGTAATGAGCTTTTATACCCTCATATTTAATTTTATCAAGAGTGCTCCTTTTATTTAAAATTATGATAATGCCACACCTCGATCAAAATTAGTTTGATTCAGATCGGATCCTTTCAAATCTAGTCAAGTTGGATCCCTTCCACCAACTCATAAACCATCTTCGCTTCCTCCTCCACTATCTCCTTCTCTCTCGGTTTCCTTCTCCTCTCCCTCTCACTCCTCCGTCACCTTCTCCCCCTTCCCACCCTCCCCATTGGTTTCTTCCTCCTTACTCTTACCCTTAGCTTCCTCCTTCCCACTCTGTCTCCTCCCACTATTATTCCCCCTCTCTTCTCTTTTTCTTTTGCCTTCTGTTCCTCGACTGTTCCTCCCTCCCTCTCTTCTCCTCCTCCTATTGCATTCGATTTATACTCGGTTACAATTGAGTTACACTTATTCACATAGCCTATTAAAAATATATTATTTTTTATATAAATTTATTTTAAACAATTTTAAAAAAATAAAAACTAATATAATTTTTATTAGAATCATATTCTAATAAAATTAAAAAAAATATATGATAATTAATTATCTAAAAATAAAAACTATTAATTTTAAAATAGGTTAGACAATCAAGTTTATCTTAGTTTCATTTCCAATCAAGTGTAACTAAGTTAACATGAAAATATATATATATATATATATATATATATATATATATATATATATATATATATAGGATCCTATAATTATTTTTATATAAATTTTAGATAATTTTATATAAAAATTAATATATTTTTTAACGTGTTTTGTGAATGAGTGTAGCTCGAGTGCAATAACTTTTGTGAATAATTTATAATTATTTTATATATAAATTAATATTTTTTTAGAATAACTTAAGTTTTTATAGTTTTATGATGAATTTTATATAAAAATTAATATATTTTAAATATATTGTATGAATAAGTGTAACTCAAAGTAACAATTTTTCTGAGTAATTTAAGATAATAAAATATCAAATTAATATATTTTTTAGGATAATTGGTTAGCTCTTCCAATTAGGTTTGATAACCTCTCTTGTTAATGGAAATTTTGGTTCGTTCTCAAGCAAATGTGGCAGTTTGTAACTCTGTGATTGCAATATAATTTTTCATCGTTTCTTGGTAAAAAAAAAAGAAGAAGTTTGATAGTATTACCTATGGTGCTAATTCCTTAGTCTTGTAAGTGTCAAAGTGTTTCTTGATTTCAAAGTAGTGAACTAAGAAATTTTTGCAAAATATATTTGGCTAAACTTACCTGCATCATAGTGAAACGTGTTAAGGACATCCCAATTAATGCAGTAGATTTTGCAGTTTGGACTAGATTTCAGCAATTTAGTTGACACAAAAATTATCTCTAGGTTTGTTTCTTGGGCATTGTAAAACTTGTTTGGAGATATTTGATATATATTAAATTGTTTTATTCTTTTTTTATTTCTCGTGTATACAGAGAAGAAAATAAGTTTGTTGATTGGTTAGCCAATCATGTTAGGATAATCAAGATTTTATCTTTTTGGAGACGGGAGTTGATAATTTTTTTATGCTTTGACCTATAGAGTTTTTTTTATACTCGGCATGTTTATTTAATATATTTTATTTTTAAAAAAGAAAGGGTAAAAGCAGAAAAAAGTCATTTTTAAAAGAAAGGACAAAAGCAAGAAAGCCACCGGTGTTGGAGGATAGTTCCAATTTACTGTAAATTCTGGAAGATATTTGTCAACCTATTTCTTCAAGTTTGTTTCCTATACCCCAATGTCAAAGTCCATTGTTTTTTCAATGTCCAATCCACTTTTGTTCCCTATACCTCAAGATGTTCAGTTAATATATTTTATTTTTAAAAAATTGGCAAAAGCAAGAAAGCCACCGGTGTTGGAGGATAGTTCCAATTTACTACAAATTCTGAAAGATATTTGTCAGCCTGTTTCTTCATGTTTGTTCCTTATACCTCAATGTCAAATCCATGTTTGTTTTCTCCCCTTTCTCTCCCGCTTGTGTAATCAGTGTCAAACGGCTGTGACACTGATTAATTTGATGAGTTCGATGTAAGAAGAGATGTAGTTAACTTATTTGTTCTTAACAATAATAATACCATATTCTTTCTGATAAAGTAAATCTGTGTCTCTTTCACATATGTATATTTGAACCCATTGCGAGAGTTGCATATACATCATTTATGACAGATGTTAGATGTAGGTCCGATTTACCTATGGATGATGGTGCCAAGAACCATACAACTTGGTAGACTGATATGATGCTGAAGAATCTCACATCTGCACCATCAATATACCCACCCACTCATCCTCTCCTGTCTACCCAATCTAGCATCGCTCCTCCTCTTTACATCATAGATAAATCACTTAGTCTCCTTGGGATGAAATATCCAAATCCAATCATCATCCAATCACATATGCCATCTCCATCATTTCAATAGCCAACAGCAGTCCTCCTAAATCATATCACTCATTCGTGATCTAACAATTTGATTGAGTGTGTTATATGAAATATTTGTTCACCACTAGTTAGCACCAGAGTCCCTCACCTCAACTCCTAATCACTAATAAACTATTTATTATAAATAAAAATTCATAATTTTCGTATATAAAAGTGAAAATCTAAACCTTTCATTTTCCTCCACAAATATCTCGTATTTCTTAAGGGAAAATAAAGCAGGTAACAGAAAGCCGTGGTTATCAACGAAAAGCACCGACAAGGACATCCACTAAATATCAACAACGCGAGGAGAGAAGAAATATATATGTGCATTAAGATAAGGGGTAGGAAACGTGATTACGTTGATGAAGCGGGGTTACGGGAGATAGAAGGTGGGATCCGCGCCCCCCC
This sequence comes from Musa acuminata AAA Group, assembly GCF_036884655.1. NCBI lineage: Eukaryota > Viridiplantae > Streptophyta > Magnoliopsida > Zingiberales > Musaceae > Musa > Musa acuminata. Next base: position 14,246,653 of record NC_088346.1, on the reverse strand, counting down.
AGTGGCTCTGATTCCAGTACGCTGCAGGATCGACGGCGCTGACGAGATCGAGAAGCGTCGGGTCCACCGAGCCGGACCAGTTCAGCGCGGCGAGACCTCCACCGGTCCCGCCCGGCATCGGATCCACGCGGACCGTCTGATCTTCGAACCCCGGCCTGATCCCCTCCGAGGGCTTCTCTTGGGTCGGCGACGGATCCGAGAAGCAAAACACTTGCATCGACCCCGGCACCGCCATGAGGGTCTCGGCCACCGGATCCAGATAGATATCCGGTGCCGGGCGCAGAGGAGGATCGACTGGTAGCGGCGTTTCGAACGGAGGGTTGGGATTGGAGATGGAGATCTGGGAGTTGAGGAGGGTCGGATCGGGGTATGGGGCGGAGGAGCTGGCGGTGCCGTTGAGGCTGGAGCTGTCACTACTGCATCGGGATGTGGAGGAGCGGAGGCTGCGGCTTTGGTGGTCCTTATCGGCCGTGGCGGGGGATGGCTTAAAGTAGGGTTTGGAGGAGGAGGAAGAGGAAGGGCGCTTGGACTTGCGGCAGCCACCACCGACGGGAACGTTTCGGAGGATGCCGCCCTTGGTCCAGTAGCGGCGGCAGGACTTGCAGAAGTGGCGGGGCTGGGAGAGATTGTAGTTGTTGTAGTAGCAGAACTTAGTGTTGGTGGAGTCGCAGCGGGGGCACTTCACCGGCTGCTGCTTCTGCACTGATGCCACCGCCGCCGTGTAGCCGACGAGGCGGCTGAACTCGGCCCGCGCCCCTCCGCCACCACCAAAGACGCGGCCGTGTAAAGGCGGGAAATCCTGCATCTCGCCAGAGGGCGGCCCCGTCTTCTAGAAGAATCTCGAAGCTTCTGTTGTGGTTCGAGGGGCAGGCGGAGGTGTTCCACGACGTTAATCGCCGCCGAAGATACGAGAGAGAGAGTGTGTTTCTGCTAAGGTTCTCATGGCTCAAAAATATTATATGAGCATGAGGAGGGGGAGGTATACTTATTGCGTGGCCAACATCAGCCAATGGGCAAATATCTTATGCTTTTACATTATTTAAATTTACTATTCTATCCCCCGAAGAACTCGTTATTACTGCCACTCAATGCGGCCTTCCAGCCACAATAAACGAACTTTTTTAGTGTAAACAAGTCTTTTCCGTTTTTGGCAAATTACCTTCAACTTTGAGTAAATTATAATTGGGTTCATACCCTTAATTTACTAAAGTTTATGTCATTTATTGAGATTCGTGCTCTGGCGCTTGATCACCCGTGAGGAGCTCCCCGTAGAAAAGGAAGCGTAGCACAGTGAATAAGTGCTAGTAAGTCCGTCACATCGCAATGTCTGCTAATTATTCTTCGTTCTGTTCACGGGTACGACTTCTGCTGCTACAAGACGACGTCGGTAAGAAGCGCCGTGCAGGGTGGTGTCGTCGTCGTCCCCACGGGCAGCTCACGGTCTCCTCGGTCATGTCTGCTCTTCCCCTCCGTTTCCCCTCTCTCCCACCTAGTCCTTCTCTTGTCGTCGCCCTCTTCGAACCCACGCGGCGCGCTCTCTCTAGTATGCGCATCCTCTCCCGCGCGGAGGGCGGGCCCGCAAAGCCTGCTGGCATTGGTCTTAGTACAACACCAACAAAAGGCCCACTTGGTGGCGGAAGACATCGCCTGGTACAGAACTACTTTTTGGTGCCCCATGTAATTCTTTTGTACTTGCCACACCCAAGTAAACGTAGTGGTAGATAGATGATTATAGGGTTCTGCAGAACAAGCGGTGTCTGTTCATGTCATGTACACTTGCAGACCGACTAGAATAACTCTTTATTTTTCCGCAGGTTTGTATACAGTTAAGATCTACGACAGAAGCTGAAAAGTGTGCCACCGTGAAGAGTTGAGATCTGCCCCAGTGGATGACTGCCCTCTTCCCCGGGCGAAGGTTGATACACAGATCCTTCAGAAAGGCGTTTCCCATGTGCTTAAACCTCATTAATGTCATTAGTTGGATAGCATCCCTGCATCTCAAGTGCTTCAGAATAGTTTATCATGGCTCCTAGTTCTCGGGATAAAGTATTCTGTAAGGCACCTTTGCGGTTTTCAGAAGCAAGCTATCATCTATCATCGAGAGTGATAGCTAGCCGTGCGAGAATCCCATGAGCTACTAAATTATTGGATGCAGAAACCCTAAGTTTGAAGGCAGGTTTTGCGACCTCGAGTTCAATGGGCATCAACACTTGGATGCGAGATAGGTAGTTGTGTATTCCTTTTTTCCATGAAGGAGATCAGCTGGTTTCAATATCTTGCACTTATATCAGTTGCACTGCTTCCAATATATACGAGTTATTAGAATCTTCAGTAACTTGTGTAAATATAGGTTAAAGTTACTGAGTTTTTGTTGTGAAATCCAATAGTCTCACGATGGAACTGTGCCATTGTCGATCGCGGTATCAGATCAAGTACATATCAGGACAAATGCTTGCACTGTTCGAAAGGAATGGGGAGTTGTCTTGCCGCATGGAGCAGCACATGGGACGGTGAAGAGGTTGGTGGGGTAGAGATGTAAGGCTGTGAAGAGATCCTTAAAAAGGGCAGTGGTGAAGTGTGCATCGGCAATGTGTGGTGGGAGTTGGAATCTGATGTCATCCAAATCCTGTCTCTCATCCTTGTTCCTTCTGCATGTCCATTTCATAGAGGCCCTCCATTCACAGCAGTCCCTGTCATGGAGATCACAGAAAAGATCATGCCATTACGCCTCCCCACGAAAGCGTCCTCTCCTCTGTCCTGCCTCCACTTCTAGCTGAGCTGCAACTGTTGGTGGACGTCCATTTCGTCCTTCCCCGTCACCATGCATTCACCTTTCCCACTCAGTGTTTCTTGCATTATAGGAAGGAATAAATGCACGGAACCAACACACCTAAGTGTTGTTCTCGAGTCTGAGAACTCACAAGAAACCATCAAGGGAAACTTAGCTTCTCAAGCATGTGTTCAAACACCATATTTGCTCATATAAATGTCAATAAGGATCATGTGGTGTTCACTCTTTAAGGGAATGATGTGGAACACTTAACAGGTCATGATTCTACAGCAAGAGTGAGAGCTAAAATCTACGAAAGTTGGAAGTAGCTCTTGTGAAACACATTAAATGCAAGAAACTTGGATGATCCCACCGACAGAATTACAATAAATGCCTGATGCATGAGCCATCTACTTAGGTTTAGTAACAGTGATGCCAAAGAAACTTAGAATCATATGTTTACAATGCAAGAAAATTCATTGCTTAGTAGGAAAACAGGTCTCAGAAAAATAAAATAAGGACGCTTTAAAGGATTGATAAAATAGAATGGGTATGATGGTATCCTATATCTACAGCAATTTGGACTGCTGAAGTAGGATCTCCAGTTGACCACAAGGACCAGTTCAGCTTATGACTGAACAAACAAGATAAAGATTTTTAGGATTTCATTAGTTCAAGCTCTTTGTCTAAATGGCTAAGATTCTGATCTAGTAAGGGAATATAGTAGACCAACTTCCTTGAGATAAATGGACATATCCCTAATTGGATCAAGCAAATCTATACTTGTAATATTCCTACAGCCATAGAGGAGGAAGCTGTGGATACACATCGATTTACCATATGGCTAGCATCTAGAAATCCATAGGGCGCTCATTCCTAGGTCTCCTTGCATGATGCCAAAGGCCTCCACCCTTTCGAAGTTCTACGCTCTCATAGATACCCTTCATTTTGTGGCTCTCCCATGTCATTATGCAAACCATTGCACTTCAAATTTTGTGTGCAGCGGCACTCGAGTTATTTCCTCCATTGTAACTTCTCCACAGTTCATAGCAAGCAAGGCTTGTGAATCATATACTACCAAGCCAGTTAATTCTCATGAAAGCGACAAAGAAAGTGACAACAATCAAATTGTCTTCTACAGACGGGACACATGTACAGATACTGCCCACTGCATCTACATATCACACCCAATGCGTTCATTCCAGGTACACTGTGAGATTGCACGAACCATTAGAATGGCAGACAAAGTACCAGGCATAATCCAAAACAACGTTGGCACACGATTACTACTTACATAAATTAACCTGCTACGTACCATGGGGTTACCGACTTTGTGTGTTTTCCTGACAGTCCGTAGATCATGACAACAGTGAGTTATCCCTTTCACCTTGTAGGTGGGAGCCAACCTACCTACGATCAAAGTGTTTGTTGTGGGACCATCGAAGACAAATCCATCATAAACTAAACTAGGCTTTGGCTGTTTAGCATAAGTTATGTTGAATGCTTGGCTGTGGTAGAGGAAATTATGGATCGTGGTTATCTTGTTCATCACATCAGCTGGAAGAGCATAACATGAACATGATCAATGATCTTGCACTTTGTACATTACGCGTCGCCGTCATGATCTTGCACTTTGTACATTACGCACATGAACATGATCAATGATCTTGAACTCATTGCCTGTGTCATCAATGCATCGAGTAAACATCACAGATCATGATTTCAACACTGATGGGGACAGACGCCGTCCTACCTTGGGCACAACGTTTGGCTGTTGTAGCAGTACCTTCTTTACTAAAAGTAATGGACATCAAGATGGAAATAAATAGTTCTTCCTTTAAGGTTTAAAAATCATGTTATCACTAAAAAATGGATCGTTGTATCTGAATCTTTTAAAGGATTATACCAAAAATAATGGAATGAAGGCCAGATGGTTTTCGTAAGAACATAAAGCCGTAATCTCCCATCTTTCATAAGAACATAAAGCAGTAATCTCCCAACAATAATGCAAGATACTTGGACAGTGCCAACGACAGCCTTTGGAAAGATCCAACAGAGGTTACATCACACTTGGAATAATATATAAGGCTTATTTTAAATGGCTTCATCTTTTCTTCCTTTAACCTTATCAACCTTTATCAGCGCTAAAAAATATTTATATATGAGAACAGATTAAAACAGATAATTAAAAAATAATTTTATATTAATAAATATAAAAAAAAATCGGATGATATATATTTATGCATAATCATAATTTAATAGTTTAAGTTTTTAGATTAAATTGGTATCCTGGCCACCTACTTTTACATAAAGGAAGACAATTGAGTCACGCAAAGAAAAATGTTAAAACATTAGAAAACATTTAGAGGTTAAAAAAAATAAAAAAATAATCAAAGATTAACATATATTATATAATTAAAATATTATAAAATATTCATATATGAGAAAATATTAAAAAAATTAATCATAAAACCAACTATGAATCATAAATTCACATCAATATAAAACTTTATATTTAATATTTTAAAGTTTTAAATTATGAGAGATATTTTAAATTTTAATTTTGGAGAACAATACAAATGTTCTTTATAATAATATCATATTTGATGGGGTTATAAAGCGGAATAACATTTGTATATGAACAAATACTAGTAGGTCATGATATGCAGCGAAATTAAATGAAATCACAATAAAATATAATACCAAGATATACGTGGAAAACCCCTCCAATGTGAAGGGTAAAAACCACGGGGCAAACTAGAGATAATCCACTATGAGAATAATGAATATATAAATCTCAATCTCTTGCTCTAAACCCTAGCAACAATCATAAGAGAATAACTGGGATACAAAGATCACGTCACTGTCCACGATATCTAAAACCTCCCCAAGTAATCACAACAAAAGTCTACTGTAGATTTGATCTAACCTGAGATGAGAATACTGCTAGATGATTGAAAACAGTTTCTCTACATTGTCCTTGTTTTCTTCCCTTTATTTCTCTTGTTTTTTTGCATTTTTCTTCTCCTCTTTGCTGCTGCGAAGATCACCACGTTGCTGCCCTTTTCTACTCAAAAAATGCAACCACCTTTTTTTAAAAAATGCAGCCACCACACCTCCCTTATATTGATCTAGGGTTACGTTAAGAGGGGGTGTGAGCTATAGGCTGATAAAGCCCACAATGGGTTGAATACGAACTGTCAGCCCAACAACCTCCCCCTTCAGCCCATAAGGTGCTAGTCATAGGTGCCCAACAAGCCAATCACGTGAGTGATGACATGTGTGACTTAATATAGAATCTTTTTGCTTATTATATTTTGATATATATTACTTTATAATTATTACATAAATGCATACATATATTGTGATGTCCTTGGATTTGTGTAATGGGAATCGAATCGTGATGAGATCACGATAGTGAGATCGATTCACCTTTAAACACATATCCTAAATAATCCCGGTCATAGGTTACTCGAGAGGGATATCGTGATAACCGGACAGACTGGTGTGCTATATACATGTCCATATGATGGATGCAGTTGGTCTCATAGCTGCTTGTGTAGGGACACTAGTGATACAGTACAAGTGCTAATTGGAGAATGAGTTCACTGATTGATCCACTTACGGAATGTTGGATGGTTGATGATGCCTTATTGTCGGACAGCGATTCCGTAGTCCTAGTGGTGTATTTGGTCCTTAGACTTGAGACACCAAGGATGTCCTGTATGAGTGCTCCACTCTTTGATACCAGACTTATAGGTTTGGTTGTCCCAGATCTAGTACAACTGATCATTGGGAGTGGTAGTCGACCTTACGAGGGCTATTGAGTGTCGATAGAGGATCATCCACTCTCGGCGTCATGAGAGGAATATCCCATGTGTTCTTGCTCAGACAAATCCCTGGCCAGGGTCATTCGGGTTGAGAGAGAAAGAGTTCTCCGGGAGAATCCGATTAGAGCGAGACTCGAGAAGAAACCGTATGGGTCTGACAACACCATGCTCGATATACGGTCTCTGGTATATTAGATGGATGAGGGACTATAGGTACACGGTAACTGAGGACAGACAGGTCCAATGGATTGGATTCCCCTATATCGTCTGGGGACTACGGCGTAGTGGCCTAGTACATCCGTAGTCGACGAGTCGAGTGAATTATTACAGAGATAATAATTCACTGAGTTAGAAGGAGTTCTGACAGGTATGACTCACGGCCAGCTTGATATTGGGCCTAGAGGGTCACACACATATGGTAGGCATTGCAATGAATAGAGGTTCGGATATGAGATATCCGACGGAGCCCTTGTCTTATTGAATGCAGATCCAATACTCACTAGGGGAGGACCCATTAGGGTTTGATAGGGGACCTCTATAAATAGGAGGGATTCAGAGCCCCATGGGCTAGAGAGCTTTGGTTTGCCTTTTCCTATTCTCCTCTCCATCTCCACCCCAGAGTAGATCTGGAGTTTTGAGGAGCGTTGTCGCAACCCTGCTGTGTGGATCACCGCTAGAGAGGAGGACGCTTGACCTCCTTCGCCCTCTCCTAAGGATCTATAAGGAAACAGGGATATACGATCTCCCTAGGTAACACAATCTACTCTATACGTAGTTTCATGTTTCGCGGATTTTTGCGTACCAATCTTCGCACGACGACGAACATCTCTTTGGGAATTGGGGATTTTGTTTTTCTTGTTCTTCCGCTACGCATATGATGTCACCCCCTAGGATTTCTTAACAGTGGTATCAGAGCTAGGTTGTTCGTGCAAATGATTAGTTTTGAACTGCGTGTGTTGTGTTTAGGAAGAATTTTGACGTCAAAATTGTTGACGCAAAAAAAGGGAAGGGCAGCAACTGTTGCTGCCCTCGATCTGCGTGCGTGCAGCGCAGTCGTAGGCAGGCAGCCCACGGGCAGAGGCGCAGCAGGGCAGCGGCGCCCGCCGCCGCTTCTCCCGCTGGCGAAACCCCCTATAGGGGCGGTCGCCCGATGGGACAACACCGCCTGTGGAGGCAGCGGCGCTCGAAGGGGGCGCCCACCCACAGCGACAGCGCCGGCAGCGGGCGTGCCACCTGCAAGCGAGGGCAATGCCCTCGCCCCGCCGCACAAGCCGCCGTCGGTGTTCCCGCGGGCGAAACCCCCCAGAGGGGCGGTCGCCCAATGGGACAGCACCGGCTGCGGAGGCGGCGGCGCCCGAAGGGGGCGCCCACCCGCAGCGGCAACGGGCGTGCCGCCTGCAGGCGAGGGCAGTGCCCTCGCCCCGCCGCACAGGCCGCCGCCGACTGGGTGGCGGCAGCGGCAGTAGCGAAAAGGGGAAAGGGTATTAGGGTTTCTGATCAAAAGACAGTTTTGCCCCTCGGAATTTGAGAAATTTCAGTTTCTATCTTTTGTCCAAATTATGAAAATACCCCTATGAATTTAGAAATTCCCTATAATGTCCCTGATTTCATAAAATATTAATTAATTAAAAGGTTTAGTTTATTATTATTTTTTATCACTATTATCTAGTAGTCCTACATGATGATGATTATTTATACATGTGATGTATGATGTGTGGACGGATGATCATGGACCGTGTGATGTGTGTACCTGTGATTATTATTATTAAGGTCTGCGAACCTCCATTATATTTCTCGTTTATTGTCGGGCATGCATGCCTATAATTAAGTTGTAATCACATGAGGAGGCACAGCAGGAGCGTGGATGCGATAGCGAGACCCACGGACGGACGATCGTGATGCATGAAGATGCATCAAGATGTCGACGGAACCGACAAGGACGAAATGGACGATCACAGGGTATGGAGTTGCACCGTTGCACACATAGATCTGATGTGAATGATTAGGCCTACTGGCTCGGGCCTAATCATATTAGGTTGTGGTCCATGATCATCTGGTGTAATTGCTTATACACATACTAGATGTGTATATATATTTGCATGCAATGTAGATATATATTAAATATGTATATGTGTGACATGTCATATTAGGAGATCAAATCATAGAAACATCTCTCGATAATATTAAGTCGGTAAACGTGAGGCAATTAGATTGACCCACGTGGCCTTCTATCGTTATAAGTAGGAACCGATTCCCGGTGTAGGTTGAGTTGGTCGAGTCCCTCGAGACTTACCTATATCGCGATTCGCTATCTTGCTTACGACATAGAGATGTCACCAGTGACCTGAGGGTATGGTATACTTGGTCGAGTCCCTTGAGGGTATATCATCAAATCAGACTCATCTTGTAACGAAGGTGTTGACTTAACCGAGCATCATGGTTGGTCGAGTCCCTCGAGGCCATGGTGATTCGGAGGCCGAACAGGACGGGAATCATAAGGAGTTGTGATCGACAAGAGTTGCCTACCTTTTAGGCTTAGTGTGATTGGTCGAGTCCCTCGAGGTTACACTAAGACGCCGATTGGATCCTGATCCCCACTAGAAGTCTACCGGAGACTTCCGTTTCACGTGCTGAGGGTGTCGCATAACTCGTTAGTAAAATAGTTGGAGCATATTAAAATAGAAGTCCATATCTTGATAGTTTATTTCTTGCAAAATCTACATGTTATTCATTTTTGCTGCATCTTTATTTTCAGAAAATGTCGCTTTCAAATCCCTTACGTGGCATACTTGATGTCAACCGCCTCACTGGTCCAAATTATACGAATTGGCTCAGTAACTTGAGAATTATTCTCACAGCGGAGAAAATCGTGTACGTCCTTGATACAGTGATGCCTGCGCCCGAAGAAGGGGCAAACGAGGATGAGATCGCTCGCTACGTGAAGTATATTGATGACTCCACTCTTGCTCAGTGCTATATGTTAGGCTCTATGACTCCTGAATTACAAAGACAACATGAAAAGATGGATGTCAGATCCATTCTCCTACATGTCCGTAAATTGTTTGAGGAACATGGAAGGACTCAGCGATATGAGATATCTAAGAGCCTCTTCCGCGCTAGGATGATTGAGGGGACACCGATTCAGAACCATGTCCTAAAGATGATTGAGTGGATAGAGAAACTCACAAGTCTAGGAATGGTCCTAGAGGATAACTTGTGTGTGGACATTGTGCTTCAGTCCCTACCAGATTCCTTTTCACAATTCATAATGAATTTTAATATGAACAAGCTTGAAGTGACTCTCCCAAAGCTTCTCAATATGTTGAGAGAGGCAGAGAGTACTATCAATAAAGAGAAGCCAGTTCTCTATACTGGTGAGACCAAAAGGAAAAGGAAAGCAGAAAGGTCTCTTAAGAAGGGAAAGGGCAAGGTCAAACCAGGTAAAGCAAAAGTTGCTAAGAAAGACCCAGCAAAGGACAAAGGCCAGTGCTTCCACTGTGGTAAAGATGGGCACTGGAAGAGAAACTGCAAAGAGTACCTTGCAGAAAGGGCGAAACAAAAGCTTGATGAAGCTTCAGGTACATTCATGATCAGTCTTCATTTGTCAGACTCTTATGATAACATATGGGTATTGGATACTGATAGTGCTTATCATATATGCAATTCGTTTTAGGTTCTGACAAGGCCTAGGAGACTAGAGAGAGGCGAGATCGACCTCAAGATGGGTAATGGAGCAAAAGTTGCTATAGTAGCCGTTGGCGAGGTCGCCCTACATCTGCCTAGTGGAGCTTTTATTGCATAAGATGAATGTTATTTTATTCCTTCTATTATCAAAAACATTATCTCCATTTCATGTTTAACAGTTAATGGATATAAATTTATTTTTGAGAACAATGGTTGTTCGATATTATTTGATGATAAGATCATCATGAAAGTAACATTGCATAATGGTTTATTTATATTAGACACCACTCCATATATCATGAATGTAAATGTGTCCAAAAGGAAACGAGATGAGTTGAACAGTGCATACCTGTGGCATTATAGGCTAGGTCACATCTATGAAAGAAGGATTCAAAAGTTGCTAAATGATGGATATCTAGATCCATTCGACTATGTGTCATATACAACTTGTGAGCCTTTCATTCGTGGAAAACTGACCAACTCTCCATTTAGTGGAACTGGAGAGAGAGCCACTTAGTTGTTGGAACTCATACATAGTGATGTATGTGGACCCATGTCAACTCATGCCATTGGAGGTTACTCCTACTTCATTATATTTACTAATGATTTCTTAAGATATTGATATGTGTACTTAATGAAGTGCAAGTCCAAGGCTTTTAAGAAATTCAGAGAGTATAAGAATGAGGTGGAGAACCAGATTGGAAAGAGTATCAAAACTCTTCGATCAGATCGAGGAGGTGAGTACTTAAGTACAGAGTTCACTCAGTTCCTCAAGGACCATGGGATATTATCCCAATGGACACCTCCTTATACACCTCAGCTCAATTGTGTCTTTGAAAGGAGAAATCGTACATTATTTGATATGGTACGGTCCATGATGAGTTTCGCTGACCTACCCATTTCATTCTAGGGATATGTCCTAGAAACCGCAGCTTACCTTCTGAACAGAGTTCCAACTAAGTCGGTAGTGTCTACACCATATGAGATATGGAAAGAGAAGAAGCCTGATCTTAAGGTTGTTAAGATTTGGGGCTGCCCTACACATGTTAAAAGACACAACCCCGATAAGTTAGAATCAAGGACAGAGTGATGCAAATTTGTGGGATACCCCAAGGAAACTTGTGGGTATTATTTCTATCATATCGAGGATCAAAAGGTCTTTGTAGCTAAGAGAGCAATGTTCCTTGAGAATGAACACATTCTTGGCGGAAATAGTGGGAGAATGATAGAATTGAGCGAGGTTGGAGAACCAAGCTCAAGCACCCCTCTACAGCCCAAGTCTGTTCAGGTACCTAATACACAAGTTTTAACTTTACGCAGATCTGATAGAGTATCCCATCCTCCTGAGAGATATGTGGGACATATTAGAGGAGAGGATGCAGAGGATATTGATCCTCAGACCTACGAGGAGGCTATTATGAGTATAGACTCTGGGAAGTGGCAAGAAGCCATGAATTTTGAGATGGATTCTATGTACTCCAATAAGGTTTGGAACCTAGTTGATGCGCCCGAAGGTATTGTACCCATCGGTTGTAAGTGGATCTTTAAAAAAAAGATCGGAGTAGATGGAAAGGTAGAGACCTATAAAGCAAGGCTAGTGGCTAAGGGGTATCGTCAAAGGCAAGGTGTTGACTATGACGAAACCTTCTCACCCGTAGCAATGCTAAAATCCATCATAATTCTATTGGCTATTGCAGCATACTATGATTATGAGATCTAGCAGATGGATGTGAAAATTGCATTCCTCAATGGGAACCTTGAGGAGGAGGTGTATATGATGCAACCTGAGGGATACGTGTCTAAGAACTGTCCAGATAAGGTGTGTAGGTTGCTTAGATCCATTTATGGATTAAAGCAAGCTTCCCGAAGTTGGAACATAAGATTTGATGAGGCAATCAGATCTTATGACTTCGTTAAGAACGAAGATGAGCCTTGTGTATACAGAAAGGTAAGTGGGAGCGCTATCACCTTTTTGGTGTTATATGTGGATGACATCCTGATCATTGGGAATGACGTAGGAATGCTATCCACAGTAAAGGCTTGGTTATCTAGACACTTCTCCATGAAGGACTTAGGGGAAGCATCCTATATTTTGGGGATTAGAATCTATAGAGATAGATCCAAGAGGATGCTTGGCTTGTCCCAGTCCAGGTACATAGAAACCATTGTCAAAAGGTTTGGCATGAAAAATTCCAAGAGAAGTCTCATACCGATGAGACATAGGATATCGCTTTCTACGAGTATGTCCCCAAAGACTCCAGAAGAAATGGCGAACATGGATATGATACCTTATGCCTCAGCAATAGGGTTTATCATATATGCCATGCTATGTACTAGGCCTGATATAGCGCATGCTCTAAGTGTCACGAGCAGGTATCAGGTGGATCCAAGCTTGGAGCACTGGAAAGCAGTAAAGTGTATCCTTAAGTACTTGAGAAGGACTAAGGATCTTTTACTAGTATATGGAGGTAATAGACTTAAAGTTGAAGGCTACACTGACTCAAGTTTTCAGTCTGATGTCGATGATAGCAAGTCGAATTCAGGGTATGTGTACACCTTGAATGGAGGAGCAGTGTGTTGGAAGAGTTCCAAATAAGATACCACTGCTGACTCGACCACAGAGGTGGAGTACATTGCTGCATCAGATGTAGCAAAGGAGGGAGTTTGGGTGAAGAAGTTCATCACAGATTTGGGAATCGTGCCGGGTAGCGAAGAGCCGATCTCCCTATATTGTGACAACAACGGGGCGATTGCTTAAGCAAAGGAACTTATGTCTTATCAGAAATCTAAGCATGTTCTGAGGAGGTTCCACCTTATGAGAAAGATCGTGACCCGAGGAGATGTAGTAGTGGAAAGAGTTCCATCCGAAGATAAGATTGCAGATCCACTAACAAAGCCATTGTCTCAGATTTATTTTGAGCGTCATAGGGGTCTGATGAGGATCAGACACATAGGTGATTGGCTTTAGGTCAAGTGGGAGATTGCTAGTCATAGGTGCCCAGCAAGCCAATCACGTGAGTAATGACACGTGTGACTTAATATAGAATCTTTTTGCTTATTATATTTTGGCATATATTACTTTATAATTATTGCATAAATACATACATATATTGTGATGTCCTTAGATTTGTGCAATGGGAATCGGATCGTGATGAGATCACGATAGTGAGATCGATTCACCTTTAAACATATATCATAAATAATCCCGGTCATAGGTTACTCGAGAGGGATATCGTGATAACCGGACAGACTGGTGTGCTATATACCCGTCCATATGATGGATGCAGCTGGTCTCATAGCTTCTTGTGCAGGGACACTAGGGATACAGTACAGGTGCTCATTGGAGAATGAGTTCACTGATTGATCCGCTTACGGAATGCTGGATGGTTGATGATGTCTTATTGTCGAACAGCGATTCCGTAGTCCTAGTGGTGTATTTGGTCCTTAGACTTGAGACACCAAGGATGTCCTGTATGAGTGCTCCACTCTTTGATACCAGACTTATAGGTTTGGTTGTCCCAGATCTAGTACAGCTGATCATTGGGAGTGGTAGTCGACCTTACGAGGGCTATTGAGTGTCGATAGAGGATCATCCACTCTCGGCGTCATGAGAGGAATATCCCATGTGTTCTTGCTCAGACAAATCCCTGGCCAGGGTCATTCGGGTTGAGAGAGAAAGAGTTCTCCGGGAGAATCCGATTAGAGCGAGACTCGAGAAGAAACCGTATGGGTCTGACAACACCATGCTCGATATACGGTCTCTGGTATATTAGATGGATGAGAGACTATAGGTACACGGTAACTGAGGACAAACAGGTCCAATGGATTGGATTCCCCTATATCGTCTAGGGACTACGGCGTAGTGGCCTAATACGTCAGTAGTCGATGAGTCGAGTGAATTATTATAGATATAATAATTCACTGAGTTAGAAGTAGTTCTGACAGGTATGACTCATGACCAACTCGATATTGGGCCTAGAGGGTCACACACATATGGTAGGCATTGCGATGAATAGAGGTTCGGATATGAGATATCCGACGAAGCCCTTGTCTTAATGGATGCAGATCCAATACCCACTAGGGGAGGACCCATTAGGGTTTGACAGGAGACCTCTATAAATAGGAGGGATTCGAAGCCCCATGGGCTAGAGAGCTTTGGTTTGCCTTTTCCTTTTCTCCTCTCCATCTCCACCCAGGGTAGATCTGGAGTTTTAAGGAGCGTCGTCGCAACCCTACTGTGTGGATCACTGCTAAAGAAGAGGACGCTTGACCTCCTTCACCCTCTCCTAAGGATCTGTAATGAAACAGGGATATACGATCTCCCTAGGTAACACAATCTACTCTATACGCAGTTTCATGTTTCGCGGATTTTTGCGTACCAATCTTCGCACGACGACGAACATCTTTTTGGGAATCGGGGATTTTGTTTTTCTTGTTCTTTCGCTGCGCATATGATGTCGCCCCCTAGGATTTCCCAACATAAGGGAGGCTGTTCCATGACTCTTTAATGTAAAGCCATGCTGACCATCTATCGGCATATCTCCTGTCTTTTTTTTGTAAAGTCTTTGTCAACATGTCTGCTCCGTTATCATCTGTATGAATTTTCTGAAGTTGCAACTACTTCTCTTCAAATACATTTCGAATCCAATAGTATCTGACATCTATATGCTTTGACTTGGAATGAAACATTGGGTTTTTACACAAATGGATGATACTCTGGCTGTCACAATGCACCACATATAATTTTCCTATTTCAACCCCAATTATTGTAAGAATTCTTTCATCCATAATATTTCTTTGCATACCTCTGTAGCAGTAATATATTCTGCTTCTGTGGTGGAGAGAGCAATACACATTTACAACCTGGATTGCCATGACATAGCTCCCCTTGCAAAAGTAAGTACATAACCTGAAGTAAACTTCCTTATATCTATATCTCTTTCCATATCTGTATCTGTGTAATCTGTCAACACATGTGGTCCACCTCTAAAGCTTAAATAAACCTTAGAGCTCCCTCTGAGATATATAAAAATCCACTTCACTACTGCCCAATGCTCTTTGCCTGGATTTGCAAGAAATCTACTAGTAACACCAACTACATATACGATGTCTAGCCTCGTACATACCATTGTATACATTAAACTTCCAACTGCTGAAGCATAAGAAACCTTTTGCATTTCTCCTTCTCCTCATCACTTGATGGACTCTGTTTTGAGCACAACTTGAAGTGACCTGTAAGAGGAGAACCAACTAGTTTTGCATTGCTCATATTAAATCTTTCCAATACCTTCTCGATGTATTTCTCTCGTGACAACCAAATCTTCTAATTTTTTCTGTCACGGAAAATCTGCATACCTAGTATTTGCTTTGCTGGCCCCATGTCCTTCATTGCAAAAGACTTAGCTCCTTCTTCAATCTGTCAATTTTAGACATATCTTTCCCAAGAATAAGTATGTCATCAACATAAAGTAAGAAAATAATAAAATCCTCACCAAACCATTTGATGTACACATAATGATCTAAAGCCATTCTTTTGTATCCATTTTCTGTCATAAATGAATCAAACTTTCTATACCACTGTTTTGGAGCTTGCTTTAGCCCATACAAGCTCTTCTTCAATTTGTAGACAAAGTTCTCTTTACCTTTGACTTTGAAGCCTTCTGGTTGCTCCATATAAATTTCCTCCTCCAAATCCCTATGAAGGAAAGCTATCTTCACATCTAACTACTCAACCTCCAAGTCTTGGCTAGCAACAATACCAAGAGCAACATGAACAGAAAACATTTTAACAACAGAAGAAAAAATCTCTTCAAAGTCAATACCTTTCTTTTGACCAAAGCCTTTCACAACCAATCTAGCTTTGTACTTTGGTTGAGAACAATATTCTTGAGTCTTCAACTTGAAAACCCACTTGTTCTTTAAGGCCTTCATTCCATTTGGTAGTAGTACCAAATCATAAGTGTGGTTCTTCTGAAGAGCATTCATCTCTTCCTGCATAGCAACTAACCACTTCTCTTTCTGTTCACTTTTAACTACTTCTTGATAATTCTCTGGTTCACCTGCATCAGAAAGCATCACATACTTATTTGTAGAGTACCTTTTGGAAGGTTGACGTTATCTAGAAGATCTTCTCAACTGAGGTTCTGCAGGAAGTTGCTCTCCAACTTCTTCTTGCTTAATATGTTCTACAAGTATATCAACATCAGGCTCTACACTATCTTCCTGCATATCTCCCCCATCACCCTGATATACTGGAGGAGTAATTGGGTCATAATCTGCTAATCCTTCTACTTTTCTGGATCCTAAAGCCTGTAACCAAAATAATCATATGAGTAGCCAAGAAAAATACATTCTTTAGACTTACCATCCAGCTTGGACCTCTCATTGTCTAGAATATATACAAATACACGACAACCAAACACTCTCAAAATGCCTATAGGAAACATCTTTCCCTAACCATACATGCTCTGCAACATTATCATCTAGGGCTGTACATGGTGATAAGTTGATCACATCAACTGCACTCCTCAAAGCCTCATCCCAAAACCTTTTGGGTAGCTTGGCTTGTGAAAGCATACATTTGATCTTTTCCATGATGGTGTGGTTCGTCCTCTCTACAATAGCATTATGCTGAGGTGTACTAGGAACTGTCATCTCATGTTGGATCCCATGTGACCTGTAATAATCATTAAATAATCTTGTATACTCACCACCATTATCGGATCTTATGTATTTCAATTGTCTTTCTATCTCTCTTTCAACCCTGGCATGAAACTCTTTGAAGACATTAATAACCTGATCTTTGGTCTTCAAAGCATAGGCCCAAACTTTCCTCGAAAAATCATCTATAAAAGTGACAAAATAAAGTGCACCATTTATACCAAGAACATCAATAGATCCACCAGGAGTTTTTGTCCTCAAAGGACCACATACATCTTTATAAACACGATCTAAGACATGCATTTTTCTAGATAAAGCAGGACTAGCAAATGAAACTCTATGTTGTTTACCTGCTAAACAATCAATATAAGAGTTCAGATGTATACCTTTGAGGTCTGGTAATACCTCTCTATTGGAAAGAGCTTGCAGACCCTTCTTGCTCATGTGTCCCAGTTGCCTATGCCACAACTCCATGCTGAAGTCTTTTTCTGTAGCATTTAACTGCTCACCATAAGCTTTAGCCTGTAACCTGTATAAAGTATGACATTTCTTTCCATTCGCTATAACAAGAGAACCCTTACTGAGTTTCCATTGTCCTCTGTAAAATCTGCTATCATAGTCTTCATCATCTAGCCTTCCAATTGAAATTAAATTCAGTCTCAAGTCAACCACTTGTCTCATATCCTTAAGTACCCAACTTATAGCCAAGGTTGGTCTTTAAATGGATATCACCCATGCCTATGATGTCTGCTGTGCCATAGTTGCCCATCTTGACAATACGAAAATTTCCAGACCTGTATATAGCAAAAAACTTCCTCCGTGGTGTAGCATGATAAGAAGCACCTGTGTCAATCACCCACTCAAGATCTTGACACACACAAGAAAAAATATCATCAAAAGAAGACAAAATCAAATAATCAACACCCTGCACTATAGTTGTGATATTATCTTTTAACACTATAGACTCCACTTCTTTTCCCTTCTTCTTGTTCTTCTTAGGTTGCTTATATTGGTTCTTGTAATGTCCTTTCTCACTACAGTTATAGCAAATAATATATTTTCTTGATCTTGACTTGCTTCTACTCATGCGTGAACTGCTTCTAGACTTTGACCTTCCTCTGTTCTCTGAGATAAGTGCTTGTGAATCATTCTGAGATATTGCTAAACTTTTTTTTTCTCAACTCCTCATTCAACAAACTACTTGTTACTTGACTCATGGTGATAATACCATCTGGCGCAGAATTACTAAGGGAAACCACAAGTGTCTCCCAACTTTCTAGTAATTAATTGAGAAGTAACAATGCCTACAACTCATCATTAAGAGACATTTTCATAGAGGATAACTGGTTAGTAATACTTTGTATTTTATTCAAGTGCTCAGCAATAGAATCACCCTCTCTATATTTTAGATTCACAAGTTTTCTGATCAAAAAGGCTTGATTGTCAACTGTTTTTCTTTCGTAGAGACTTTCCAACTTTTTCCAAAGAGAATATGTAGAAATTTCAGTAGAAACATGGTGAAAATACTATCATCAAGCCACTGTCGAATAAACCCAATTATTTTTCGATCTAACCTGTTCCACTTATCATATGTCATAGTTGTGGGTTTTGCACTATCCCCCTGCAAAGGTCCATACAAATCTTTGCAATACAAGAGATCTTCCATTCTTGGTTTCTATATAATCCAATTGTTTCCATTTAAACTAATCATGTGAGAAACATTGGCCTCCATGTTCAAATACAAAAATTAAATCACCAAAACCCTTGCTTTGATACAAATTGATAGGGATATAAAGCGGAATAACATTTGTATATGAACAAATACTAGCAGGCCATGATATACAGCGGAATTAAATGAAATCACAATCAAATAGAATACTAAGTTATACGTGAAAAACCTCTCCAATGTGAAAGGTAAAAACTACGAGGCAAACTAGAGATAATCCACTATGAGAATAATGAATATACAAATCTCAATCTCTTGCCCTAAACCCTAGCAACAATCACAAAAGAATAACTGAGATATAAGGATCACGTCACTGTCCACGATATCTAAAACCTCCCCAAGTAATCACAGCAAGAGTCTACTGTAGATTTGATCAAACTTGAGATAAGAATACTACTAGATGATTGAGAACGGTCTCTCTGCGTTATCCTTATTTTCTTCCCTTTCTTTCTCTTGTTTTTCTGCCTTTTTCTTCTCCTCTTTGCTACTATGAAGATCACCACGTTGCTGTCCTTTTCTGCCCAAAAAACGCAACCACTTTTTTTCTAAAAACGTAGCCACCACACCCCCCTTATATTAATCTAGGGTTATGTTAAGAGGGGGTGTAGGCTATAGACTGATAAAGCCCACATTGGGCTGAATATGGGCTGTCAGCCCAACAATATTAAGTCTCTAGAAACTTGTCAAAATCTCTATCATTCTACTCATTCTAACTCTCTTAATGATCTCAAATGGTTTAATAAATATGAGACTTCACTATTCTTTCTTTCTTTTAGCAATATAATTGTTTCAGTAACTTTAAGCAATCATTAGTTTCTTTGTTATAACTTAAATTTTCTCGATTATCCTCTTTACCTTATTTGATACTAATAACTTTTTGTCGTCTATCTCTTCCCAACAAATAGTTGTTTTATATTTTTTCCCATATAAAACTTCATAAAGAGCTATATGAATATTTAAATAATAATAAGTGAATTCAATAAGAGAGATATTTATCTCAATCACCTTATCAATCCATGACATAAGTTATAAGCAAATATTTAAGTCATGCTTTGATGCTACCTCTACCACACTTCCAAAATAACATCGTAGAGGTATTAACCTATTATAAGATAAAATAATTTTTAACTATCCAAATTCTAAATTAAGGATTTGCTAGTCAAACGTGCCTTACAAGCCAATTGTGTGAATGATGACATGTGTGATATGATATGCATTCCTTTTACTCGTTATATTATTTGATATTTTATCACTTTATATTGCTTATTACATATATATATATATATATATATATATAGTGTGATGTCGATGGATATGTGTAATGAGAATCAGATCGTGATGATATTATGATAATGAGACCGATTCGTCTTTAAACACATATCCTAAATAATTTCGGTCATAGTTTACTCAAGAGAGACATCAAGATAACCGGACAAACTTATGTACTTTATACCCGTACATATGATAGAGGCGACTGGTCTCATAGCTACTCATGTGGGGACACTAGGACTATAGTGCATGTGCTCATTGGAGAATGAGTTCACTGATTGATCCACTCACAGAATATTGGATAGTTGATGATACCCTATTGTCAAACAATGATTTCATTGTCCTAGTGGTGTATCATATACCTAGACTTGAGATACTAAAGATATCCTATATGAGTACTTCATCCACTCTGATACTAGACTTATTAGTTTGGAAGTTCCAAATCTAGCACAGCGAGTCATCGGGAGTGGTAGCCAACCTTACAAGGGCTATTGAGTGTCAATAGAGGATCATCCGCTCTCGGTGTCATAAGAAGTATATCTCATGTGTTCTTGCTTAAAAAAATCCCTAGCTAAGGTTGTTCTGATTGAGAGAGAAAGAGTTCTTTAGGAGAATCCGATTAGAACGAGACTCGAGGAGAAACCATATAGGCCTAACAGTATCATACCTAGTATACGGTCTCTAGGGTACTAGATAGATGAGGGACTATAGATACATAATAACTGAGGATAAACATATCCAAATGGATTGAATTCCCTTGTATCATCTAGGGACTACGACGTAGTAGCCTAGTACGTCCATAGTCGATGAGTCGCGTGAATTATTATATAGATAATAATTCACTAAGCCAAAAAGAGTTCTGATAGGTATGACTCATGACCAGCTCGATATTGGGCTTAGAGGGTCACACACATATGGTAAGAGTTGCGATGAATAGAGGTTCAGATATGAGATATCCGTCAGAGCCCCTATCTTATTGGATATCCAATAAGCCCCTGAATTATTAGATCCTATGAATGAGATCCAATAAGAGTCAATGAGAGATTATTGGATAGAGATCTACTAATCTAAGAGGCTTGGGTAGTTAGATGGAGATCCAATACCCAATAAGGTAGGATCTATTAGAGTTAAGTTGACAAAGGACCTCTATAAATATAAATATGAGGGAACCAAAGGTTCATAGGCTAGAGCTTCTCTTGGTTGCTATATCCTATTCCTCTCTCCCCTTCTCCTCTTCAGATAGCAGGTCTAGAGATTTGAGGAGCATCGTCGCAGCCCTATTGTGTGGATAATCGCTAGAGAGGAGGGCGCTTGACTTCCTTCATCGTCTCCTACAGATCTATAGGGATATTCATGGATATACGATCTCCCTAAGTAAAATAGAATCTTTCATATACGAAGTTTTTAGTTTTATGGATTTTGCACACCAATCTACGTATGACGATGAACATAATTTATGAGAAATTTGGGGTTTTTTGTTTTTTATTTTTTATTCTTCCGCTGCGCATGTGATGACGCCCCTAGAATTTCCTACAGGATCCAAAATATAAAACTTGATGATGTCCAAAACATTCAATTCTCATTCATATAAAACATAAAATATATGTAATTTATAATCGTTCAATACATCACTTGATAATTCTATAAAACCTGGCTCAAAAATCATTAACAACCACTTATAAACTAGCAAAATCAATGAAACACTTCAATCATAAAATTAACCATTTATCACAAGTTCACATAAATATAAAACTTTATATTTAACAATTTAAACTTTCAAAGAACAAGTGGTGTATTAACATTTACAACAAACACAACAACTTAATTTTTTGAACAACAATAAAAGTAAAGTGTTCTTTACAATAACATCATGTTAAATCACCAAAAAATTATCAAAAGTTTTTAACATTCCATTACCTTAGCCCAAATCTAATATGAGGATGAGTGACAAGTTAACCTAAAAATTTTATGTAGCAATAGGGTGAGCTACAAAACTCAACAAGTGAGTAACATATTTATGATATATGGATGATAAATTATATAATACAATGATTAAGGTGCTAATTAAGGATTCAAGAGTCATATATAAATTCATTTGGACTTATACTTACCAAGGAAGCAAAGAGTAATATATAAGTAAATTGATATCAAATGCAAACAATGAGCTTAAGAGGAGCCATATTTATCAATTCATTAGATTCATTCATAGCAATGGAGCAAAGATTATCATATAAGAATATCAAGAATAATGTAACACACGAGCTCAATTCATTCATAACAATAGAGTATATAACAACACAAAAGCATATTCTAGGAAAACATATCAATGAAATATATGGGGTGAACTAGGATCATAACATAATATTATGTACCAAATTTTGGATGGTCATTAACATTAGTCTCCCACATCTACGTCTAAATAAAGTCATTTAAGCCAACAAGAGTATCATAGGATCTACACAATTTTTTCCATTCCTAACAAAGGTTCATATTATCTGATAAACACCAAAATATAAAAAAAATATTCTGATTATGAAAGTTGGAATGTATTGAAAGCACACATGAAATAATAAAAATATATATGTACATATAAAAAAATATCAAGCAACGTCAACTTATGCATAATTTATTCAAAGTAATAATAATCTGTAATAAAAAATATAAGAGTTTAAAGCAATAATGTAAAATTCATTTGAGAGATAAATTTTAGTTGAAATTACTGGTCATAGGTGCCTTGTAAGCCAATCACATAAGTGATGACACGTGTGACATACTATGTAATCTTTTTGTATATTATCATTATTAGTATTTTCTCACTTTATATTACCTGTTGCATATATTGTGATATCTATGGATCTATATAATAAGAATCAGATCATGATGAGATCACGATAATGAGATTGATTCACCTTTAAACACATACCCTAAAAATTCTTGATCATAAGTTACTCGAGAGAGACATTGAGATTATAGGAAAATCTTGGGGCAACATCATATGAGCAATGGAAAAAGAGAAAACAAAAATCCTTAAATTTCCTATAAATTATGTTTGTCGTCGTGCGAAGATTGGTGCGCAAAATCCGCAAAACAAAAAAACTATGTATATGAAAGATAGTGTTTTACCTAGGGAGATCATATATCCCTGAATCCTTGCAGATATGTGGGAGAGGATGAAGGAAGTCAAGTGTCCTCCTCTCTAATGGTGATCCACACAGTAGAGCTACGATGATGCTCTTCAAATCTCTAAGCCTATTATCTAAGGAGGAGGAGAAGGGGAGAGGAGAATAAGATATGACAACTAAGAGAAGCTCTAGCCTATGTACCTTTGGTTCCCTCCTATTTATAGAGGCTCCCTATCAACTTAACCATAATGGATCCTGCCCTATTGAGTATTGGATCTTCATCCAACTACACAAGCTTCTTAGATTAGTGGATCTCTATCCAATAATCTCTCATTAGCTCTTATTGGATCTCATCCATAGGATCCAATCATTCAGGGGCTTATGGATATCCAGTAAGATAGGAGCTCTAGCAGATATCTTATATCGGAACCTCCACTTGTTACAATATCTACCATATGTGTGTGACCCTCTAGGCCCAATATCGAGTTAGACATAAGTCATACATATCAAAACTCCTTCTAGCTTAGTAAATTATTATCTACATAATAATTCACTTGACTCATCGACTACAGATATACTAGGCCACTACGCCGTAGTCCCCAGGCGATACAATGGAATCTAATCCATTTTAACTTTTTTATCCTCAGTTACTATGTACCTATAGTTCCTCATCCATCTAATACCCTAGAGACCATATACTATGCATGGTACTATCAAACCTATACGGTTTCTTCTCGAGTCTCGCACAAATCGAATTCTCTTGGAGAAATTTTTACTTTCAATCCAAATGACCCTAGCTAGAGATTTATCTAAGCAAGAACATATGAGATATTTCTCTTATCACATCGAGAGCAGATGATCCTCTCTCGACACTCAATAGCTCTCGTAAGATTGGCTATCACTCCCGATGACCGGTTGTGCTAGATCTGGAACTTCCAGACCTATAAGTTTGGTATCAAAGAGCGGAGTACTTGTTGAATCTCATATTTTGATGATGAAATCAATTATTAAATTTATGATCTAATCTACATTTTGAGTGATGTAGGACTAGCTTCAATCATGAAGAGACAATTAGATCGATTCACCTTTAAATATAAATCCTAAATAATTTCGGTCATAGGTTACTCGAGAGGGACATCAAGATAACTGGACAAACTGGTATGCTATATACCTATCCATATGATGGATGCAGTTGGTCTCATAGCTGCTCGTGTGAGGACCCTAGGGATACAATACAGGTGCTCATTGGAGAATGAGTTCACTAATTGATCCACTTACGGAATGCTGGATGGTTGATGATACCTTATTATCAAATAGTGATTCCGTAGTCCTAGTGGTGTATCTGGTCCTTAGACTTAAGACACCAAGGATATCCTATATGAGTGCTCCATTCTTTAATACCGGACTTATAGGTTTGGATGTCCCAGATCTAGTACAACTGGTCATCAGGAGTGGTAGTCAACCTTACGAGAGCTATTGAGTGTTGATAGAGGATCATCCACTCTTGGTGTCATGAGAGGAATATTTCATATATTCTTGCTCATACAAATCCCTAGCCAGGGTCATTAGGATTGATAGAGAAAGAGTTCTCTAGGAGAATCCGATTAGAGCAAGACTCGAGAAGAAACTATATTAGTTTGATAGCATCATGCCCGGTATACGGTCTCTGGGATATTAGATGGATGAGGAACTATAGGTACATAGTAACTGAGGACAGATAAGTCCAATGGATTGGATTCCCCTGTATCGTCTGTGGACTACGACGTAGTGGCCTAGTACGTCCGTAGTCGATGAGTCGAGTGATTTATTATCGAGATAATAATTCATTGAGCTAGAAAGAGTTCTAACAAGTATGACTCATGGCCAGCTCGATATTGGGCTTAGAGGGTCACATACAAATGGTAGGCATTACGATGAGTAGAGGTTCGAATGTGAGATATCCGTCGGAACCCCTATCTTATTGGATATCCAATAAGCCCCTGAATTATTGGATCACATTGACAAGATCCAATAAAAGCCCATGAGATATTATTGGATAGAGATCCACTAATCTAAGAGGCTTGGGTAGTTGGATGAAGATCTAATACTCAATAGGGGAGGATCCATTATGGTTAAGTTGATAGGGGACCTCTATAAATAGGTGGGATTCAGTGGTTCATAGGCTAGAGCTTTTGTTTGCCTCTCCTATTCTCCTCCCCCTCTCCACCTAAGAGCAGGCCTAGAGGTTTGAGGAGCATCGTCGCAGCCCTATTGTGTGGATCACCGCTAGAGAGGAAGGCGCTTGATCTCCTTCACCCTTTCCTAAAGATCTGTAAGGACATAAGGATATATGATCTCCTTAGGTAACATAATCTTTACTATACGCAGTTTTCTATTTCGTAAATTTTGTGCACTAATTTTCACACGACGATGAATATCTCTTTGGGAATAGGGGATTTTGCTTTTATTCTCCCACTACTCATGTGATGTTGCCCCCCCAAAGATTTTCCAACAATGGTATCAGAGCCAGGTTGTTCATGCGATAGATTTGTTTTGAGCTACATGTGTTGTATTTTGGAGAAGCTTTTTTGCGTCAAAATCATTGATGCAAAAGCGAGAAAGGGCAGCAACTATTGCTGCCCTTGCTGTAGTCGTAGATGGCAGCGCTACCATCTACGTGCAGGCAGGCCACTTGTAGCCTACACTGTTGCTGCCCATGCTGCATGCAAATGGCAGCACTACTATCTACGTGCGACAAGAGTTGCCTACCCTTCAAGCTTAGTGTGATTGGTTGAGTCCCTTGAGGTTATACTAAGACGTTGATTGGATCCTGATCCCCACTAGAAGTCTGCCGGAGACTTCCGTTTCATGTGTTGAGAGTATCGTATAACTCGCAAGTAAAATAGTGGGAGCATATTAAGATAGAAGTCCATATCTTGATTTTATTTTTTATAAAATCTATAAGTTATTTATTTCTACTACATCTTTATTTTCAGAAAATGTCGCTTTCAAATGCCTTACGTGACATACTTGATGTCAACTGCCTCACTGGTCCAAATTATACGGATTGGCTCTGCAACTTGAGAATTGTTCTCACGGTGGAGAAAATCACGTACGTCCTTGATACAATGATGCCTACGCTCGAGGAAGGGGTAAGCAAGGATAAGATCGCTAGCTATGTAAAGTATATTGATGACTCCACTCTTGCTCAGTGTTACATGTTGGGCCCTATGATTTCTGAGTTACAAAGACAACATGAAAAGATGGATGCCAGATCCATACTACTATATATTCGTAAACTGTTTGAGGAATAGGGAAGTACTTAATGATATGAGATATCCAAGAACCTCTTCCGAGCTAGAATGACTGAGGGGACACTGGTTCATAATCATGTGCTAAAAATGATTGAGTGGATAGAGAAACTCACAGGTCTAGGAATGATCCTAAAGGATAACTTGTGTGTGGACATTATGCTTCAGTCCTTACCAGATTCCTTTTCATAGTTCATAATGAATTTTAATATGAACAAGCTTGATGTGACTCTCCTGGAGCTCCTTAATATATTGAGGGAGGCAGAGAGTACTATCAAGAAAGAGAAGCCAGTTCTCTATATTGGTGAGACCTGAAAGAAAAGAAAAGCTGAAAAGTCCCTTAAGAAGGGCAAGTGCAAGGGTAGACCAGGTAAAACAAAGGTTGCTAAGAAAGACCCGGTAAAGGACAAAGGCTAGTGCTTCCACTATAGCAAAGATGGGCACGGGAAGAGGAACTATAAATAGTACCATGTAGAGAGGGCGAAATAGAAGCTTGGAGAAGCTTCAAGTACATTCATGATAAGTCTCCATTTGTCAAACTATTATGATGACACATGGGTATTGGATACTGGTAGTGCTTAACATATATGCAATTTGTTAAAGGTGTTAGGATCAAGAGCACTAAGAGGGGGGGGGGGGGGGGGGGGGTTGAATTAGTGCAGCGGAAAACTTTTGACGATTTAAAACGACGTTCGTACGATAAAAACGATTTCGGTAAGAAAGCCGATTTGGAAATCACTTTAACTTATGATCAAGCGAGATGCAGCTAAAATAAAGATATATAGGCAGTTTGCAGTTAAGATAGAGAACAGAATGTAATTATAAATCGAAATACGACGTTGGTACGATAAAAGCGATTTCGGTATGAAAGTCGATTCAGAAGTTGCTCTAACTTAGATTAAGCGAAGTGCAGTTAAAGTAAAGCTGTGGAGGTAGTTTTCAGTTAAGATAGAGAACATAAAGTAAATGCAAACCGAGATTTAGAGTCGTTCAATCAATCTTGACCTACATCTACTTTTGGCTTCCTCCTCCGATGAGGTCACCAACGTCTACTATAGGCCTTCCTTTAATAGGCGAAGGCCAACCACCCTTTTACAGTTTCACTCCTTTTAACGGGCTTAGGAGACAATCCTTACAGAATTTTTCTCTCATCTCTTGAAAGATCAAAACTTGGAAGAAAAGAGGGAGGAGAACTTTTAGCCTTTACAACACTTTTGAACTCTAAAAATCACAGAGTAAGATTGGATTTTCAATGCCCTTTCATTACTGAAAGGGTGGGGTATTTATAGGCCCCAATCTAGTTTGAATTCCGAGCTCAAAACTGTCATTTCTCGAAATTCTGAGGTCTAGCGGTTCCACCGCCTGACTGGGGCGGTTGCACCGCTTGGCATAGCATGAAGACTGAGCCTTTGGGTGGTGCCACCTCTTGTTAGGGGCGGTTGCACCTCCTGGCAAAGCTCGGAGACTGAGCTCAGGTGGTGCTATCGCCTGATTGGGGTAGTTCAACCGCCTGGCAGAGCTCGGAGACCAAGCTCCTAGGCAGTGCCACCTCTTATCAGGGGTGGTTGCACCTCTTGGCAGAGCTCGAAGATTGAGCTCAGGCGGTGGCACCGCCTAACTAGGGCGATTCAACCGCTTGGCAGAGCTCGAAGACCGAGCTCTTGGGCGGTGCCACCTCTTGTCAGGGGCAGTTGCACCTCCTAACAATACTCGGAGATCGAGGTCAGGCGGTGCCACTGCCTGACTAGGGCGGTTCAACCGCCTGGCAAAGCTCAGAGACCAAGCTCCTAGGCGGTGCCACTGCCGACCCAAGCGGTGCCACTGCTGGCTAGGAAATCTGGGTCCGAATGGGCTAATCCATTCGGCCTAATCTGGGTTCATCAAGGGCCTAATTGCCCCCAGATTAAGTTAATGGAATCACCTCCCATTTTTAACTTAATCTATATGCTAACTACGATATTTCTTAAGACATTTATTGCAACTTGTTCTGGTGCGTCAATCGCTTCTTCCAACGAGTTTCCGGCGAACTTCCAGTAAACATCCGACGAACCTTCGGCGATGCTCCGGTGGACTTTCGGCAAACTCTTGGACTTGTGACGATCCACTTGGCGAGTTCCAATGAGCTTCTTTGGCAAGCTCCTGGACTTCTCGGATTTGTTCCTGTAGAACCTTTGATGGCCGTCCGGATTTCCGTCGAACTCTCGAACCCCCAACATGATTATAGTCTTGACTCTGGTGCAACTCCTACTGCATGTCTTACTTCCATCGTAGTTAATCTTGCACATGTAAAACAAAACTTTGATCGAGATAATTAATCCTAAGTAATTAACCAAGTTGTCTGGCATGTCATTGGTCCCTCGACGCTTCATCTGATTCTTCAGCGCATCGTCCTCTCCTACGACCTATTGCCCAATCGACCAGTTGACTCCGCAACTCCGATATCCTTGGCACAATACCTGCTCTTCTTGGCCCAATGCCCGAGTCCATGGCCCAAAGCCTTCTATCGATACGTCGACCAATCCACCGGCCCAACGTCCAATCTTTTGACATGTTCCTCCGGCCCAACATGATTTTTCCTACTTTAATTGTCTCATCCTGATCGAAGCATCTTACGTCACTCAAAATATAAATTAAATCATAAATATATATCAAGTGGTTTCATCATCAAAATACGAGATTCAACAATCTCCCCCTTTTTTATGATGACAACCACTTGATGACGGAGTTAACCTTAACTCCTAGAGTTTAAACAAACTCCCCCTATCAATATGTTATATTGATATAAACTCTTGGATTCAAAAATCCAAGCAACATGTCATCATAAACTTATGCATAACATGTCATGTCATTAACATACTTTCCTTTGTCATCAACAAAAAAGAGAAGTACAACTATTCTTGTGTTTGTGAAATAAGTTCAACTCATTACATGAAAAACATAATATCAGGTTTTATCATCATGCAGTTTTGAAGCTAAAAAAATTAGCAAGTGTTACATCATGCTTAGAACATTTAAGCTATCAAGTTTTAGATATGCAAGTTTTACAATATACAATATAGCACTTTTGCTTCTTTTGAGATAGCAACTTCTACATCATGCAAGCTAGCAAATTAGAGATATTCAAGAAGGCAACCCTTGCTTCTTGAAATATGTAAGTTGCAAGCTAGCAAATTTTTTCTTCCTTTGCAATGTTTGAGCTCGCAATTTTGCTTCCGTTGCAAAGTGCAAGTTTAGCATGTTTAGCTTTTCTTGAGATAGCAATTGTTTGCTTCTCTTTAGACAAAAGCATAGCAAGATTCTTAAATTCAATCATGGTAATTCAACACTTGCTTCTTGTGCAAGATTGCACTTTGCTTTTCTTTGCATGTTCTAACTAGCAAAAGCTTTCTCCCCTTTGTTTTTGTCAAAAAAAATGGAAGAGTACAAGCTAGCCAGCCTTTGCCTTAAGCTAGCAATCTTTCTCCCCCTATGTCATTGCCAAAAAGAAGGAGAGGAACCAATGATTTAGACTTTTACATAAACTATAAATTTGCATCAATCAATATTTCAATCATCACATGATACATACAAGACAACAATGCAAAGAAATTATGTAAGGAAAGACATCAATTGTTAAACATGATACGATAATAGTCTCAAAAATTTTAATTTGCGATACATATGATACATTGCGATACACTAAAAAATTTAATGCGATGCTTTTAAGGATTTCAACCTATTTTTGATACAAAGCACGGCAAGAGCAATTATATTGCAAGTTTTCTAAGTTTTACATTTTTTGCTTCTTTCAAGATAGCAATTCTTTGCTTCTTTTTATATTGCAAGATTTGCAATTCATTGGTAGTGTTCATGATTATAACTTCTTTTAATGAAATGATTGAGCTAGCAAATTTTCCTTCCTTTGAAATATGTAGGCTAGTAAACTAACTCCCCCTTTATCATTATCGAAAAGAAGGGAGAAATCAATGGCTAAAAAATTTAATCATTATACAAGCCATATTACAAAATCATGTCATGATATCAAGAAAATTCAAGAAGGACATGATTCATTTGACAAATCTTTTTAATAGAGCAAAAGAATTATACAACCAAGGATCATGATTAAAATATATCAATATCATAGATCAAGTCATGATTCATGATTCATCATAAAGCAAATTAATTTTCAATCATCACATAAGGCATTTAAAGAATTTTTGAAACATAGGAGAATGATTAATTTAAGCATGCAATGTTTCAATCAAATTCAAGTCATGAATACCAATACTTTCTATGAGTATCAATTCATGAATACCAAAAGATATTATTTGTGATTCCAATTTTACAAGATCAAGATTATGATTTAGATAAAACTCATTCAAGTCAAATCGTTAACTTGAAACTCATAATCTAAGTCATCAAATTCAATTTCGAGATTCACAAAATATCATGAAATCATTAATCTCGATCAGATAAGAAAGGTATTTTTTCAAGTGATTCTTTTTCATCTAAGCATGCCTTAGTCTTTATATGCCAAATCAAGATAAGCATGAAGGTTCAAGAAGTAAAGGCAAAATATTATAAAACAACTCATCAAGCAAGATTTTAAACATCTATTTTCAAGCCATATAAAGAGTAAGTCAAGGATTCAATTATCTCATGTCATGAATTCCAACAGGAATCTCAAATTATCAACATCACATTAAAAAGATATTTCAAAAAGATATATCGATAAGTGATTCATTTTTATCATTTCATTCATTCGGAAGATTCTCCTCTTTGGTAAATAAATCTAGGAGAACAAAATGAATTAAGGGAGATGTAACATGATTGAAGCATTGAACATGATTCATATTTAAAATGTGTCTCATGTCATAAGTATGAATTAAGCATTTGTGAAATCCGAAATCATCCTCAAAGTCATATTTAATAAATTCATATATGATAATCATAGATTTATTGAAAAGACGATAAGATAGAGGATCGTATTTCGTTTTTATAAATTTCTATTCATGTGATTTGTTTCTTATAAGCATGCCTTTACCTTTAATAAAACAAGTGTCAACATTTAAGACGAAAAGGTAAAAAACAAATCATCAAGCATGATTCCATGATAATATCCTTTTAATATCTTGATATTCATCATCAAGTATGATTTCAAAAAGTATGTTAAAGAGAAATCATTAAGACCAAATGCATGATACACTCATTTATTTTCAAAATATTCATTATGTTTATTTTCATGAGATTCAGTAAAATAAATTCATTAATCTCAATAGGATAGAAATTTTATTTCCATTTCATACAATTGATTTCATGTAGGGGTACTCAAGTCTTTTGTGAAAACATGTATCATCATTTAAAATCGAAACATAAGTTTCATTATGAAGCCGTCAAGACCAAACACATTATGATATTATATCTATCATCAAAAGACTATCAAGAAATTCATATTTAGATGTACATGTACTATGTCTTCTTAATATGTCATGAGAATGTCATCTTAATTCGTCATAAAAATGATTAGACCAAAAACATGTTAATATAAAATGAGAGTTTCAAATCAACATTTACTTCAAAAACTCATGCATGACATAAAATCATCAAGATACACATGCATGGATTAATCCGAAGTATTATCACATATCATATAATTATCATCCCTAATGTTGCATACATCATTCAACATTTCAAAACATAACATGCATGAAACCTTAGCAATATACTTTTCATGATCAAATTTTTAATTTTTCAATAATACTAAAAAAAAAACATGATATAATTTTTGAAAAATAATTTTTTAATTCTTATTCCTACTATCTAAATTAAGCACTCATAAAAAAACTTCAAGTAATTTCAAAATAATTCAAGAGAGTTGAGTTACTTACCTTGTAGTCGAAGCCTATCAAAGCCCAATTCGTCGTTTCACCTTTGGAAGTTCTTGATTCATCTTTGATTGCCTTCCTCTTCTTTAGTCTCTTCCTCCATTCAAGTTCATTATTTATTTTAGATTTTTATTCAATAAACTTATTAACATTTAGTGTTCGAAGTTCAAGTTCATCATTGTCCTCATCACTTGAGTCATTGCTCAAGTGATATTCATTTGTCCGGAGTTCCAAATCCTTCATATTCTTTGGAAGGTCATTCAAGTGCTCATCGGGTTCAAAATATTCCAAAAGTATCATTTCATAGGTCATTAATGATCCATTAATTTTTCTATTAGAAAATCATTTAAATTTTTTATCTCTTGTATTGCGATTATTTTAGGATCTCACCTTTTTGAAAGAGATCTTAAGATCTTACTTACGAGATTAAAATTTAAAAAATATTTACTAAGAACTCTTAGATTATTGACGACATCCGTGAAACGGGTGTACATGTCGCCTATAATCTCGCTTGGTTGTATTCAAAAAAGCTCAAAATCATACAATAAAATATTAACTTTTGAGTCTTTAACTCTACTAGTTCCCTTGTGCTTGATTTAAGTGTTCGCCAAATATCAAAAGTCATTTCACACGTAGAAATCCGATTGAACTCATTTTTGTCCAAAGCACAAAATAAGGCATTCATAGCCTTTGCGTTTAAAGAGAAATACTTCTCCAAATCTAACCATTCGTTCATCAGTTTAGAGGGAAGTTAAAAACCATTTTCAACAATATTCTACAAATCCAAATTTATAGAAATCAAGAAAACTCTCATTCGAGTTTTCCAATAAGTGTAGTCCAATCCATTAAACAACGGTGGATGAACAACCGATAAGCCCTCTTGAAAGGCATGAAGAGTCATTTCTCTCAATGTATATCCGAAATGAGAAATACTGGGCTCTGATACCAATTGTTAGGATCAAGAGCACTAAGAGGGGAGGTTGAATTAGTGCAGCGGAAAACTTTCGACGATTTAAAATGATATTTGTACGATAAAAATGATTTCAGTAAGAAAGCTGATTCGGAAATCACTTTAACTTGTGATCAAGCGAGATGTAATTAAAGTAAAGATATAGAGGTAGTTTGTAGTTAAGATAGAGAACATAATGTAATTGCAAACCGAAATACGATGTTCGTACGATAAAAGCGATTTCGATATGAAAGCCGATTCGGAAGTTGCTTTAACTTAGATTAGGCGAAGTGTAGTTAAAGTAAAGCTATGGAGATAGTTTGTAGTTAAGATAGAGAACAAAAAGTAAATACAAACTAAGATTTAGAGTGGTTCGGTCAATCTTGACCTACATCCACTTTTGGCTTCCTCCTCCGATGAGGTCACTAACGTCCACTTGTGGAATCAAGTTCATGGGATATCCCAAGAAAACTTATGGGTATTATTTTTATTATCTCGAGGACCAAAAGGTCTTTGTAGTCAAGAGAGCAGTGTTCCTTGAGATTGAACACATTCTTGGCGAAGACAGTGAGAGCATAATAGAATTGAGTGAGGTTGGAGAATTTAGCTCAAGCACCACTCTATAGCCCGAGTCTGTTCAAGTACCTAATACATAAGTTCCAATTTTATGTAGGTCCGACAGAGTATCCCATCCTTCTGAGAGATATATAGGACATATTGGAGAATATGATGTTGAGGATATTAATCCTCAAACCTACGAGGAGGCTATTATGAGTATAGACTCCGGAAAGTGGCAAGAAGTGATAAATTCTGAGATGGATTCCATGTACTCCAACAAAGTTTGGATCCTAGTTGATGCGCCCAAGGGTATTGTACCCATCGGTTGTAAGTGGATCTTTAAGAAAAAGATCAGAGTAGATGGAAAGGTAGAGACCTACAAAGCAAGACTAGTGGTTAAGGGGTATCGTTAAAGGCAAGGTGTTGACTATGGCGAAACCTTCTCACCCGTAGCCATGCTAAAATCCATCCAAATTCTAATGGCTATTGTAGCACACTATGATTATGAGATTTGACAAATGGACGTGAAAACTATATTCCTTAA
Source organism: Musa acuminata AAA Group (assembly GCF_036884655.1). Classification (NCBI taxonomy): domain Eukaryota; kingdom Viridiplantae; phylum Streptophyta; class Magnoliopsida; order Zingiberales; family Musaceae; genus Musa; species Musa acuminata. Next base: position 14,212,387 of record NC_088346.1, on the reverse strand, counting down.
TGACAACCTCGAGGAGGAGGTGTATATGATACAGCCCGAGGGATTCGTGTCCAAGGACTGCCCAGATTAGGTGTACAGGTTGCTTAGATCCATTTATGGACTAAAGCAAGCTTCCCGAAGTTGGAACATAAGATTTGATGAAGCAATCAGATCTTATGATTTCGTTAATAACGAAGATGAGCCTTGTGTGTATAGGAATATAAGTAGGAGTGTTATCACCTTCTTGGTGTTATTTGTAGATGATATCCTGATCATTGGGAATGATGTAGGAATGCAATCCACAATAAAAGCTTGGTTATCTAGACACTTCTCCATGAATGACTTAGGAGAAGCATCTTATATCTTAAGAATTCAGATATATAGCGATAGATCCAAGAGGATTCTTGGCTTATCCTAGTCTAGGTAAATAGACACTATTGTCAAAAGGTTTAGTATGAAAATTTTCAAGGGATGTCTCATGCCAATGAGACATGGGATTTCGCTTTCTAAGAGTATATCCCCATAGACTCCTGAAGAAAGGATGAAGATGGATATGATACCCTATTGCTGAGCCCTATGCCTCAGCAATAGGGTCTATCATGTATACCATACTATGTACTAGGCCTGATATAACGTATACTTTGAGTGTCACGAGTAGGTATTAGGTGGCTCCAGGCTTGGAGCACTAAAAAGCAGTAAAGTGTATCCTTAAGTACTTGAGAAGGACTAAGGATCTTTTACTAGTATATGGAGGTAGTAGCCTCAAGGTTGAAGGCTACACAAACTCGAGTTTTCAGTTCGATATCGATGATAGCAAGTCAAATTCAGGGTATGTGTACACCCTGAATGGAGGAGCAGTATGATAGAAGAGTTCTAAGCAAGATACTACTACTAACTCGACCATAGAGGCGAAGTACATTGCTATAGTAAAAGTATCAAAAGAGGGAGTCTGGATGAAGAAGTTCATCATAGATCTGAGAATGGATAGCGAGGAGACAATTTCCTTATATTGCGACAACTACACGTCGATTGCTCAAATGAGGGAACCTGGGTCTTATCATAAGTGTTATGAGGAGGTTCCAGCTTATTGTAGAGATCGTGACTCGAGGAAATGTAGCAATGGAAAGAGTTCCATTTGAAGATAACATTGCAAATCTACTAACAAAGTCGTTGTCTCAGATTGTCTTTAAGTGTCATAGGGGTCTAATAGGGATCAAACAAATAGGTGATTGACTTTAGGTTAAATGAGAGATTGTTAGTCATAGGTGCCCTGCAAGCCAATCATGTGAGTGATGACACATGTGACTTGACACGCAGTCTTTTTGCTTATTATATTTTGGCATTTATCACTTTATATTGCTAAATAATCTAATCCTTGGATCTGTGCAATGGGAATTGGATCATGATAAATCATGATAATGAGACCGATTCACCTTTAAACATAGATCCTAAATAATCCAGGTCATAGGTTACTCGAGAGGGACATCGAGATAACCGAACAGACTGGTATGTTGTATACCCATCTATATGATAGATATAGTTGGTCTCATAATTGCTCATGTGAGGACACTAGGGATACAATATATGTGCTCATTAGGGAATGAGTTTACTGATTGATTCACTTACGGAATGTTGAATGGTTGATGATGCCTTATTGTTAGACAACGATTTTGTAGTTCCAATAGTGTATCTTGTCCTTAGACTTGAGACACTAAGGATGTCCTATATGAGTGATCCGCTCTTTGATACCAGACTTATAGATTTGGATGTCCTAGATCTAGCACAATCCGTTATCTGGAGTGGTAGTAAACCTTACGAGGACTATTGAGTGTCGATAGAGGATCATCCACTCTTGGTGTCATGAGAGGAATGTCTCATGTATTATTGCTTAGACAAATCCCTAGCCAAGGTTATTCGGATTGAGAGAGAAAGTATTCTCCAAGAGAATCCGATTAGAGCGAGACTTGAGTAAAAACCATATGGGTCTGACAACACCATACCCGGTATACGGTTTCTAGGATATCAGATGAATGAGGGACTATTGGTACATAATAACTATGGACAGACATGTTTAATGGATTGGATTCCCCTGTATTGCTTGGGGATTACGGCATAGTGGCATAGTACATCTACAGTCTATAAGTCAAGTGAATTATTATAGAGATAATAATTCACTGAGCTAGAAGAAGTTCTGAAAGGTATGACTCACGACCAGCTCGATATTGGGTCTAGAGGGTCATACACATATTGTTGGGAAATCTTGGGGGCAACATCACATGCGCAGCGGAAGAAGAACAAATAAAATCCCCTATTTCCAAAGAGATGTTCGTCATCGTGTGAAGATTAGTGAGCAAAAATCCATGAAACAAACTGTGTATAGAATATATTATGTTACCTAAGGAGATTATATATCCTTGTTTCCTTGCAGATCTCTAGGAGAGGGTGAAGGACGTCAAGCGTCCTCCTCTCTAGTAGTGATTCACATAGTAGGGCTGCGACGATGCTCCTCAAAACTCCAGATCTGCTCTCAGGTGGAGAGGGAGAGGAGAATAGAAGAGGTAAGCAAAGGCTCTAGCATATGAACCACTGAATCCCTCCTATTTATAGAGGTTCCCTGTCAAACCCTAATGGATCCTCCCCTATTAGGTATTGGATCTGCATCCAATTACTCAAGCCTCTTAGATTAGCGGATCTATATCCAATAATCTCTCATGGGCTTTTATTGGATCTCATCCATAGAATCTAATAATTCAGGAGCTTATTGGATATCCAATAGAATATGAGCTCTAGCGGATATTTTATATTTGAACCTCTACTCGTTGCAACGCCTACCATATGTGTGTGACCTATTAGAATCAAGAGCGGCACTAAGAGGTGGGGTGAATTAGTGCAGCGAAAAAATTACCCCTTTCAAAAGTCTTCGTTTCAATTAAAATTGATTCCGACGAAAATCGTTTCGTAAAGATTTTAACTTAAAAGCATATAAGTGCATAGAGAAAGATGTAAGAAAGTAAAGTAGCTTGTAAGAAAGGTAAATTGCTCAAGACAAAATGTAAACCAGGATTTAGATTGGTTCGATCATTGTGACCTCAGATTCCTCCTCCGTCGAGGTCACTAGCGTCCATTAATGGCCTTCCTTTAATAGGTGAAGACCAACCACCTTTTACAGCGCTTTTTTCTCTTCACAGGTTTAGGAGATAACCCTTACAGGTCTCGCACCTCTCTTGAATGATCTCAACACTTAGAAAGGGATGAGTACTCTAGCACTTTTATAACACTTTAACACTTCAAAGACTCAAGATTATGCTAATACTTTTATGCCCTTTCATGCAGAAAATGGTGGGGTTATTTATAAGCTCCATTGGCTTCAAAATTAGAGCCAAAAAGTGTTATATCCCGACGAACTCCCGGCAAGCTCCTGAACTTTATGACGATATTATTGGCGAGTTCTAATGAGCTTCTTTGGCAAGCTCCTAAACTTCTCGATTGGTTCTAGCAGAACTTCCGATGAACTCTTGAACTCCCAACGAGATCTTGATCTTGACTCTGGCAAAACACCTGCTTTGTGTCTTACTGCTATTGTAATTAATCCTACACACTTTTCTCAACATATAGATTAGATCTAATAATTTATAATTGATTTCATCATCAAAATCTGAGATTCAACAATCTCTTCCTTTTTTATGATGATAATCAATTGATGACAGAGTTATCCTTAACTCCCCCTATCTATATGCCATACTTTGAGAAAAGACATTCTTGAATTCAAGGAATTTGAATTCAAGCATCAAATCGATAAGTTAAGTTCATTTAAACTTATCAACATGCACATCATGATTCCTATCATAATTTAACATTCTCAAAGTACGATGCCACGTATTTATCAATAAAAATGATGTCAAGACATGACATCTATTTTCAAGTTTAATGATAGATAGTCATCATTTTCAAGTATGATACTACTTTCAAATGTGAAACATAGAAAGATGATAAAGATAGCAATCCATCGTTCCATGGCAAGATATCAATTGTAAAATAGAAAGCTAAGCTCAAGATATCTTATCATAGAGAAAGACATTTATCTACAATGCATATGAAGTACAATTTGATATGTTTTAAGCATTTACGATATGTTAAAATGCATATGACAATTCCAATTATATTTTAAGCATACCACAAAGCATACAAGTGTTTATGTTAAGAATTTACGATGAGATACATTATTTACATCTACAATGCCAAGTTGTCATCAATTTACCACATTTTGATATTATTTCTCCCCCTTTGTCATCAACAAAAAGGAGAACAATTTAACAATTCAACTGTGGTAAAAAAAATTCAAGTATCAAACTAATCTATCCAATCGATATTGCATCGTTGCATGGTATCGTTCACAAATTCTCAACAATCAAAATTTATCAACATTAAAGTGATAGATTTTATCAACTTTTCCCTCTTTGTTATCAAAAACTTTGTATGAAGAAGAGGAAGGAAGGTAAGGAGGAAATCCATTAAGAACCAAATTTGTGAAATGATTTGAACTAAGTCAAAAATAGTAAATAAGTTTCATTAAATCATGCTTCAATTTTGACAAAAAGAAATATTCATGAAAAAGGATCAAAATATTTATGTGAAATCAAATCCTCATTCTTGCATGTCATCATCTCGTACATAAAAATTCATAAAATTCTTCTTTCACGAGAAGAGTAAGGAAGAATTCATGTAAAAGAAGCATAATACGAAGGATAAAAGAAAATTTTCAAGAATAAACCTTCATAAATCAAATTCATTTCTAATTAAAATTTTGATAATTAGTGGATTAAATTTCATGAAAGCCTTATTTATGAAATAATTTCATGAAAGCTTTAAAGAATCGAGAAAGTCCGGAAAACAATAAGAGCACTTCTAGAAACTTTCATAACTCCATCTTCAGCTGTGTATTTACACCCAAGGGCCTCTAGGATGCTTAAATAGATGAGATTCTTTTTTAAATCAGGAATATGTCTAACATTAGTGAGCGTCCTCACAATACCATTATGCATTTTAATTCAGATTGTTCCTCTACCAGCAACATCACACGCGACATTATTGCCCATCAAAACAATTTCACCATTACAAGATTCATATGTGGAAAACAAATCTCTATTGGGACACATGTAATAAGAATAATCTGAATCTAAAATTCATTCATTTTTAGACCTCGTCCTGTCATCAGTAGTAAAGAAAATATTTCCATCATTCTCATCAGCTGCTACACTAGCTTTAGTAGTTTTCTCAATAATATTTTCCTTTTACTTTAATTTATTTTTTAATTTAAAGCAATCAGCCTTAATGTGCCCCATTTTATGACAATATATGCATTCCAAATTTCTATGTCTTGATTTAGATCTAGATTTAGATCTACTACTATTAAATTCTCTTTTATCCATTCTACCCCTGACAACCAGACCCTCAACCTGATTCGATCTACTTTCCCGAGTGATATCCCTATCTATCTGCTCCTTAGATTTAGTGCAGATTTAATTTCCTGATATGAAATTGTTTCTTTTCCATAAATCATAGTATCATGGAAATGCTTAAAAGATTAAGGAAGAGAACACAAAAGTAATAGGGTCTTATCCTCGTCATCAATTTTCGTATCTATATTCTTCAAATTCATAACTAAGGAATCAAATATATCAAGATGTGAGAGCATAGATGTACTTCAATCATCCGAAGCATATACAAACTCTGCTTCAAGTAGAGACGATTCTCCACTATCCTCTTCATATACAAGGCTTTAAGTTTATCCCACATGCTCTTAGTCGTAGTCTCCATAGCTATCTCCTGTAAAACCTTATCAGAGAGATTTAGAATAATGCTTGATCGGGCCTTCTTATCCATACCCGTAAAATCTTCCTTTGATGTACCATCTGGAATGTTCTCAGCTCCCTATAGTGTCAAATCAACTCTATCTTGAACCAGAATAGCCTCCATCTTGAGTTGTCATATGCCGAAGTTGATATTTCTGTCGAATTTCTCGACAACGATCTTTATTATTGTCATCGTTACCAAAAGATCCCGAAATCAGGCTCTGTTACCAGTTTGTTAGAGCTAGCCCTAGGAAATTTACCAATTAACCTACATCTACGGATGAAAAAGGAGTAAATCACTATTATAAAAGAGGGACTATTACAAATGCCTTAGTAAGATATTCCTAGGCCATAAAACATCCGAATCTATTAAACAAAAAAGAAACTTAAACTATAAGCTTAAACTATTTAACTGAGTGTAAATTTAAACCCAAAATAAACACTTAGATTTTTCTTATGGTGCATCTGACTTCAAAGTCCAGACCTTTATTTATAGTTTAAACAGGAGATACCAAACTTGATTTTCCTAACGTGGGACTACGTGAGACTTGCAAACTAACGGTGCATGACGCAAATGAAAGATCCAAAGAGTTCCTCCATCAAAATTGTGTGTGCATCCTGTGTTAAAGAGAAAGCATTGGCTACTCATTTTGTTGGTTGAGATAACACATTTCGTTACGGGTAGCACTGCAGCTTGATATGTGTTGGTGAACTGATCACTCTTAATAATTGTATCATCGTCTCAATCAAAAGGCAAAAAAAAAAGAGTTCTCGCTGTATCAGCCTCTGAATCATCTGACTAAGATGGCAGGGCGCTCTAAAGCAAGGTGGCTAGCGTTGTAAAGCAACACATCAATGGAGCACCACGGCCCTCCAACAAAGGCAAGATGTTGTCATCAATGCTATCAACATCTAAAGACGGACGTTTCCATAAGTGTGATCTATATAAGTTTTTAACGCAGGATTTCTTCCTCTCCGGTATTCTTTTAATTATATTTGTCAATGCTTTCGTATTTTAAAATTTTAATCAATTGATTAGACATTATATATTAATTTATATTATTTAACGCCATTAATTTAGTCTCACATTCATTCAAAAAGGTGAGAGGTGACTTGAGTTAATTTATAAAAGTTAAATAGGGATTTATTTATTATGAATTAAGATTTAAGTATTTTTAATGCTATCAGTTTAGATTCATCAAATTAATAAATCAACTGTCTCATTAAACTAGAAATTAATAATAGTTTCAAAGTCAACATTATATTGAGCATATCTTGAATTCTCAGATTAAGCTATGTCATAGCGTTGAAATCAAAAAGGGATTGTGACATTATATGATTCATAAAGTTAGAGCTGATGAGAAGACTATCGCCGAGTCATATCATCTAACCTTAAATAAATTAGATATAACAAAAATACGACGTAACCATCCGAGATTGTACACTATCATAGTGTATCATTATCATCTTAAAATGGGATGTATGTAGTCAATCGTAGGTCTCATTGCTTCTGACCGCTTCACAACAGCTTTTCCTGTGACACATTGGAGCCACTCCATGGTTATGCCACTGAATCCTCCTCCACTCATCATACATTTAAAATAGTTATTAATAATTTTTTTGTTATCTTAATATATTTGATAATTAGTATTTTATTATAAAATCTATCTTTCTACTTCTCCGAATGTAATTGGAAAACACACCTCTCACCCCTCCTGCGATTGTGGAGGAGCAATTGGATCTGTTCGCTCCTTCATAGTCTACTATTAAGATAAGATACATTCGCATCAATAATAAACACATTTGCTTTCTTCGAAACGTCGGCTCTTCATTTGTCACCCTCGAAGGAACGTTTTTGTAAGGAAACGTCGTTACCACACAAAAAAAAAAAAAGAGAGAGAGGGAGATTAAAATGCGAAAATTAAAGTGTGACGTGACAGTCTGTGATCCGCTCGCCCGTTCTGACACGGAGCCGTCATCATCTAACGCCGACGGGAGAATTAACGACGCCACGGAGAACATAAATCCCCACCGCGAGATGTCAGCCGTCCATTTCATCGTCCCACCATCTAGACCGTTCCTTGATTCGGCTCGCCCAAGGCGTTGGATCGTGGCCATCCATGCTAAATGTGATGCGGTTCGTGCTCACGACCCTTGCTTTCGCCACGCCTCCGTTTGTTCGATTAAGATGTACTTGGGGCCCGCAAAGCAGGTGAGCTGGCGGCCGTAATTGGTGCGCCGCGTTCGACGGTCGAGGGTTAGGATTTAACCGCAGTTGAGGTGGAGGACTAGGCGCTCGAGGCATTTATACGTACATCAAACCCCACCGACGTCCCCTCAACTCGAGTGCTCCCGCCACTCTCTCTCTCTCTCTCTCTCTCTCTCTCTCTCTCTCTCCATCCCGTGTATAAAACGGGGATGATCCAAGAGGCCGCCGATCCCTCCCTCGATTCCTTCTCTCGCTCCCGTGAAATCACCGCCCAGCGCTGATCTCTCCATTCAAATACATCCTCTAAATCGCCACACTTGGCCTTCGGATCTGGAAACTGTAGAAAGAACGGGACTCTTGGGCGACGCCTTTGTGGCTTGCTTCTGGAAAGAAATCAGGTGACGCCTTTGTTTGATCTCCTAATCGGGGAGGAAAACTGTGGGAAAGTTGGCTTGAAGTGATACATTGGTCGGTATTTTAGCACGTCTTTTACTGTTATTTAAGCTCGGAATCGGTGTTTGAGCTGATTTTTGTGTGTGTATGTGTGTGTGTGTGTGTTTTTTTTTATGTGCATAAAAAATAGGGTAGTCGATGGAGACGTCTTCAATTCTGATAGAATTTGAGGCGTTTAAGGATTCTGATTCGCTGTGTGCAGCTGCATTGAGTGGAAGAATCAGTTTAAAAGATCTTGAAGGTTTGTGGAGCAGATGCGAAGGGATCGAACCTAAGTATTCTCTTTCCATTAATAAGAGAGAGAGAGAGCTCATTGGCTCCAAGGGATGTGCCGGTTAGAAAGGACAACAGGATCTGACTCCTCGGGGGAGAGATAGATTGATCTGAACCCCGGGGTAAGCGAGTCGAGCACGGACAAGCTGCAGAGCACGATAGTGTCGAGGCCGAAGATGAAGCTTTGGGTGATCCGGGTGACAGCGGTGGTGTTATTGTGGACGTGCGTTCTCCACCTGATGGCATTAGGGGAGATATGGAGGCCGAGGGTCTTGAAAGGATGGCCCTCTTGCTTCACCCCCTCGGAGCCGCCGCTTCTGGTGAAACAAGCCTCTACAGCCGTCGAGAAAATCGTTCTGCCACCCAAAAGTGTGTTCTTTCTGCTCATCATGAACTTTTCATATGTTGCTTGTTATGCAATTAAAACTGTGTTCATTGCATCGTAATTTTTTATTTTTTTCCTTGACTTTGTTTATAACTTCGTCTTTTAACATCTTTGACCAAGCAGTTTGAAATTATAACCATACCATACAGTGGCTACGACTTCTTTTGCCTGTTTTATGCCAATTTGTGGGTATCTTTAACTTATATGAAATTCTGAGATTCTTTCTAAAATTTCTCCTTGTAATTATATGGAATACTTGGTTTCATTTTTTCTTTGATGATTGCCTCCACTATACTAATTGTTAATCAAGTTTCTATGCCACCTAAGGGAAATCAATATATACCTTGTACTCAAGTTGGTTGGCAATTTTACTCTGTTAGACGATCAACAATTTAATTGAGCAAAAAGGTGTCCCATCATCATTGCGGTTGTCCATGCTTCCTGTTCTCTGTTCAGTTCCCGGCATTTTACCTTATCTCATACTACATCTAAGTCCTTGGGTGCTGAATCCACAACACCTATTTCAAAATTCTTCCAATTTTCTATTATAATTGGGTTTCATCTGAAGTTTTTATCTTTCTATAGTGTGATCTTTCTTATCTCTGCTAAATCTAGTGCTTCTTCAACTTGTAGTGCAGAAAGAAATGTGGTTTTTGTTTGTCAATATCTGCAGTTTCTCATCTGAATCTTGAATGTTTCTGTCATTAGGAATCTACAAAAATAATGGGTACCTGATGGTTTCATGCAATGGTGGGCTTAATCAAATGCGATCAGCGGTAAGGCTTTATGAAACCATCAATATTCAATTTCAGGAATTTAGGTGCTTGTTATTTTATTTGCAATATCGCCCAAGTGATTGTTAAAGTGAAACTGGCTGCATATAGATTCTCATCCTACAGCTTTCTCCTTTCAGATCTGTGACATAGTTGCTATTGCGAGATATTTGAATGTGACACTCATAGTACCAGAGTTGGACAAGACCTCTTTTTGGAATGACCCTAGGTATGTTTTTTATTTTCAGTTTAGATTTCTTCAGTATCTTGGTTTTAACATGTTGATGAGTTTCTTTCATTTTTAGGAAAAAAAACTAATTATTACTTCTTTTTGCTAGAATAACAGAATTTTCTTTAATGACAGTGAATTCCAGGACATATTCGACCTCGATCATTTTATCACTTCTTTGAGAGATGAGGTCCGGATATTGAAAGAATTGCCACCTAGGTTAAAAACAAGGTTTGAGCTGGGAATGTTTTATTCGATGCCACCTGTAAGTTGGTCTGATATCGCTTATTACCAAAATCAGGTTGGTATGCATCTATGGGAATAAGCAAAAACAAATGTATCGACGTATGATCTTGAGTCACTAGTAAAGCTGATAATCTGTTTTTCTGGCAACCAGATTCTTCCTTTGATACGGAAGCACAAGGTCGTTCATTTGAATAAAACAGATGCTCGGCTAGCTAACAATGGTCTGCCATTAGAGATACAAAAGTTACGCTGCAGAGTAAATTATAGTTTTCTTAGATTCACTCCTCAAATCGAAGAATTGGGCAGAAGAATAATTAAAATTCTGCAACAGAATGGCCTTTTTCTTGTTCTCCATTTACGATATGAAATGGACATGTTGGCCTTCTCTGGATGTACTCACGATTGCACTGATGAAGAAGCAGATGAATTGACAAGAATGAGGTAAAAGATGAACATCCCTTTGCAATTACCTTTTGTCAGGATTTCAACATTGGATTAGTAAGGATAATCTCATCCCCTTTGCGTGGCTCTTTCTTTTTTTAATACAGATATGCTTATCCCTGGTGGAAAGAAAAAGTCATCAACTCTAACAAAAAAAGAAAAGATGGTCTCTGTCCTTTAACACCAGAAGAAACCACTTTGGTATTGAGGGCACTGGATATTGATCGCAATGTTCAAATATATATCGCAGCTGGAGAGATATATGGTGGAGACAGGAGAATGGCTGCTCTTTTTGCTGCTTATCCAAAAGTGGTCAGTATTGGCTGCAGTTATTCATCTTTAATTATTTATGATTGTAATATTGTTTTAATGTAATTCATTACTGGTTGTCTGTATGAATTAGGTAAAAAAGGAAACTTTACTGGGACCTTCTGATCTTAGATACTTCCAGAATCACTCATCACAAATGGCAGCATTGGATTACTTGGTTTCGTTAGAGAGTGATATCTTCATTCCTACATATGATGGTAACATGGCTAAAGTCATTGAAGGTCATCGCAGGTACAATACACAATCCTTTTATGAAATCATCAAAGTATCAATTTAAGTTTGATATTGTTGGTGGGCAGACTAACTTCTATCAGGTCCACATGACTCGTACAAATTGATAATATGTACAAATTCCTTGTGTTCCAGACTCTTGGCAATTAAGACCGGTCCATATTATGCACACTTTCAGGTACTTGGGCTTCAGGAAGACAATCTTATTGGACAGAAGGCTCCTGGTTGATCTGATAGATGAGTACAACAATGGTACTTTAAGTTGGGATGAATTCTCTTTATCAGTTAAGGCAACACATGCTGATCGAATGGGAAGCCCCACCAGGAGAGTGGTGATTCCTGACAGGCCCAAGGAAGAAGACTATTTCTATGCAAACCCCCAAGAGTGTCTCCCACAGCCTGATAAACCATCGACTTCATGAATTCATTGAGATGACACCATTCCTGTATAGCTGTTCTTTCCAAGAATGGCATTGATTTGAAACCTTTAAGAAGGTAACTACTGGATCAACTGATGATAATGCTGGATGGTTTCCTTCCCAGGAGGATACAAACCAAAGAGGTTAGCAAGTTGCGTGTCTTTTCTGATGCAGCTGGTGAGTACAAATTTATACAGTAGATTTTTTTTTTAATATTCTCCAAATAAATGCTTGTATAGAAGGGTGAACGGGAGAAAGGGGAAGCCTGTTTCACGCAACATGAATCAGTATGTACAAAACAGGAGATTGAAATTGAGAGGTTTTAGTGTTTCTATGGATTTAGGTTGTGGAAGTTCTATCTCTGCCTCTGCAAATTTTGTCATGAAAAATCACTCATTTTCAAGTTTTTCCATCATGTTCTACCCCCTAAGATCTCTCATTTCCTCATGTTGGTGTGTGCTCATTCAGATGCGTCTATACATTCAGAAATGCTTGTTTCTACCTATAATTAGGAAACCAGGCAAATTAAAGGCCTTAGCATATGGTCATTACAAGAACTTGGAATCATTTTATGTGTGAACATTACAATGTTTGGTTACAATGAAACCCCATTTATATGGTGCACACATGATTGCTGATTTAACTCATGGAATAAACATGTGAGATGCATGAAGTCTTATCTGATAAAAATTCCTTTTCCTACTCATTGTTACATTTAGCTATAGCCAACATTGTTTACACGAGGTACATGGTAGAGTAGCTACTGCTTAAGCCACCCTGAGCTTCCACATGCTAAATACTAAGTACTATATCAAACTTAAACTGTGTGTATGTTCAGCCTAAACCATTCTAAGTTGTTCTAGATATTACATGGTCAATATCTCATGCTTCGTTTTCAATTGAGCATTATCCAATTCTGAAGTAAATTAATGCTTGACTTGGATGGTGGGTGGACATAGACTGAATCAATTCTCCTAAGGTTGAATGAAACTGCACTGTAGTCTATCTTTGTCTAATATTAGTTTTGTAGGTCCACCAGTACTTAAATATGTGGCAGTGCCTTCTTATGATGGGGTCTAAACTTTGTTTCTGCAGACACTTAAGTCAGTGGTCAATGTTGGAGCAAAAGGGTGGTGAATTGGGAGAAGAAATGGACTTCAAGAACAGAACAATGTTGGAAGAAGAGTCTTCTGGTTGGTGATCTAAACAGTCAATTATGTGGTTTTAGAAGAAGTTGGAGTTTAGGCTACTCTAAACAGAAGTTCTAGCATACAATTTTAGCTTGAAACATAAGAATACTGAGTCACCTGCTCTCCGAAGAGGTTTCTTATCTTCTGGGGAATCAGAACCTTGGTACGACCGCCAATGTGAAGATAGTATGATGAAAACAGGTGCTCTCGATTATTAAATGCCACCGTGTTCTTGAAACAATCAGGCATGTGAAAAATCATTGTTGAAGATAAAAAAAATTATTAAAAAAATTTTATTGAAGAAGCTTAAATCCCTCTCCTATTTATACAGTTTAGGAGGATGGTTTTCCCTCAACAGAATAGAGGATTTCCCTCAACAGAGTAGAGAGATTTCCTCGTATAATTGAAAAAATCTTATCTACTATCAAAGAACACTGAGTCACCTGCTCTCCAAAGAGGTTTCTTATCTTTTTGGAGAATGAGCACACGATAGTACGATGAAAACAGGTGCTCTCGATTGCGGGCATGTGTTTCGTATCTTTTTGGAGAATGAGCACATGATAGTATGATGAAAACAGGTGCTCTCGATTGCAGGCATGTGAAAAATCATTGACTGAGGTTTTTAACTCTAAGTAGATTAAAATATTCTTCCAGCTTATACTTGCATTTGAACTAGCAAACTCTTCAAAGCTTGCCCAGAAGAAATGATATTTATTTCATGGAAGCTAAAGCTTACATCAGAAGTCCATCTCTTGCTTTTCTTGTGCCAACAGAGGCCTGAAATTTATCTCAATACATGTGATAATTTGTTTCTTCTATGTACCCATTACAGGCTCTCTTTAAACAAAAGAGACAAAGATGCTTCTGTCAGTGCAACATGCATCAGCAGTACATTTTAGCTCTGTAGTCGGTGACTCCATGATGTTCCAGCAATGAATGATTTATTGTCAATCAAAATACCAAAATGTTTGCCTTTACTTTCATGTCATGTTTCCTTCGGTTCATCTTTTTCCCATGCTGTCAATCGTTGGATCAGGATTCAGAAACCAACATGCTTCAGTGATGCAATCTGTTAATTGGCAATCTCGATATCTCAAAGCAGTTCTATATGCAGTATGGATTCCTTGCATTTACATGTTCTTCCATCTTTTTTAGCTCCATGAGAGTAAGGGTCACGATCAGATAACTGACATGTTGAAGTTGAGGTTGAACCACCTGTTGAAGTTGAGGCTGAGCCACCAGCTTAAACTGAAGTTAAAAGTATTCATCACACTCATATAAACTAATCTTAATTTTTATTATTTTCTTGATATAAAGATTAAATCGGAGTATAACTTAAGAGTTTAATGTCATTGTCAATATCTAACATAGGTCAAAATCAAACTATAATATAGTGCACATGAGGTTTAGTCGAGTAGGCTCCAAAACTATGATAGTCTTTTCCTATTTAAGTTTTTTATTATGCCTCAATACTAGATTGAAATTGATAATAAAAAAAAGTTTAATTTATATTATTTATGAATTTATTATTATTATTATTATTATTATTATTATTATTATTATTATTATTATTATTATTATTATTATTATTATTATTTTTATTATTATTATTTTTATTATTATTATTATTATTATTATTATTATTTTCAACTAAGTATTTTAAATCGATTGATTAGACTCAAAATAATTTAGCAATCTATGACATAATATAACGTTATCATTAAACTGTATCTCACAAGCACCATGCCAAATTTTAATTCTAAGCTGTCTTAACGAGGACGTGCAGACTAACTTGGGTGAGGTCCAACAGCTCCACATGAAGAAAGTTGGGTTGATAAGGGTCAGATATGATATAGTGCAGTGCTTGGGAAACACCAGTTTGATTTCTTGGATCACTCACCTAATCCTGTTTCCTGTAGCTTTGATCTCAAACTCAATCCCACCTGATTGTGCTCAATTATTTATAACATCACCTGACCTATCTTGGGAGGCCCATTGGGCCTTCCTTCCAAGGCCATCTTCTTATTATGGGTTGTAGAGCCAATCTATTGTAATGCCCTACTGACGAAGAAGATTAGCAGCCTGATAAGCCCATTTAGGGTCCAGATCGACCCAGACGAGCTCGACCCGGACCGGTTCGCTGGGTCCGGTCTAAATCCCCTCGCCCATCAGATCACAGGAGGAGAAGCAATGGCTTTATTATTATCCTCCAAGCCCCGTCCTCTCCTCCTCAAGCACCGCCCGCCATCGCCACCCGATCGGCGGCCTCCTCCTCCCCGACCTTTCCGTTCGACGCCAGCGCCGGCTCCACAGCTCCTTTGCCGCACGCGCCACCAAAAACGGCGACGCCGGCATTACGGGCGCTTCGTGCTGTGCTAGTGTTCCCCGCCCCCCACCCCCGAAAAAACAAATCCGCCGCCTCTTGGTTGTAACCTTAGATTAAGGGTGGTAAGTATGTTGTATGCTTAAAAGCAGATATGTTAATTACACATGTATGATGATAAAGCTTGTCGACAATTTGCAAGCGTAGCTTCCTGCACAGCATTAGCAATCAGAATGCAACAAGTTGTAAAAGAAGAGAGATTTCCTTATCCGCAGCGATACAGTGCCACGAGTTAGAATCTGTGGTGTTGAACTTACAACAAGAATCATTTGATAGTGAAAAAAAGGAAAGAGAGACTTGGCACGTGAATGGAAGCCTGTAAAATAAAGCAGCTTCACAAGATGTGATGGAAGCCTCCACGGAAAAACAAGGACAAGACACAAATGAAAGACTGCACAATAGTTTTCATCAACCTCAATGACCCTTGAATCCCGAATACAACAATCCAAGTGAAATATCATGGGGAAGTAATATAACATCAGCTGTTCTCTGCTTTGTGTCTTTTAAGTGCTTGTGATTCCCCTAACCTGCTGTACCCGATTGCTTGATAAAAAGGTGTTGAATCTTTCTGATCCTTCAATAACACAAATTAAGAAGATAAAATAGGATCAGTTATGTCTTGATGAATCAGTAGTTGTTTTCCCAATGCACAAGAGTAACATTATGGGGTAGTTGAATGCCATGGCAGTGAAATAAAGATCATTTGTCCTTCATGCTATTGCAGTCATACAACAACAACAACAACAACGTCCAAATGATGAATTGATGAAGGAATAGAAGAGTTCTCACCTTAAGAATGGAAGTTGTGGCTGTGCCAGTAGGCCTACTATTAATTGCTCTCTTGCCAAGGTTAATCTGAACAGATACACTGGCTTGAGACAGATCCACACCAGAGCTTTGCAATGCCTGACTCAGAGTATTCAACAGCCTGTTTGAGCAAATCATCAGATCAAAATTAAACAAAAGCCTATAAGATGTCGCAAGAAAATATTTGTTTGAAATATCAAAGGTTGTAATCCAAAAAGGAATTAACTTATAGATCTCTTGTACGCACCCATGGGAGTAGGCAGTAGACATGCTAATCATGCCTTCATCGACGGTTAGCTCCTCTTGTTCATTCATCACATCCCTGCCAATGGCACCACCAGTGAGGCTGCATGATCTCAACCACGGTGGTCGATCCTGGAACACCATGGTGTCTGGATTTGAAATCAACCCCTGCTGTGACTGAGCAACACCTGCTTCCCTTCCAACAGCCAACAACCTTTGATGTGACGAATTGTTTGCGGTACCCAGGTTACTTGCTAAACTGGTGGCAGTCTTGTAAGAGTTACCAGCAGCCACACCTATTGCTGGGGAAACATGCACACTTGACAGCATAGGAGGTGCAACTGGAGTGCTACCTTCACTCGATTTCTTCAAGAATATATGTGCAGGAGAAGCAGAATTATTTTCTATGGCTAAACCAATTCCAGGCGCTTGGTTGTTCTTCTGTTTCAAACATTTAGCAGAGAAAAATATCACAATAAGAAACAAGACATATGCATGAGCTCATTAGAAAGAAAACAATACTACACGAAATAGATTGAGCTTAATGATTCTACCCAAGGCATTAACTTGACACCATCCTGATTCCATCCCGAGTATGGCAATTCATACTTCTGTACCTTCTCTTGTAAGAAGCGGATGTATTCAATGACCTGAAGGGAAATTTTGCTAAAACAATGTCAATACGAAAGGATTACACCATTCGAAGCATACTCGTGGCATGATTTAGTGTACCTCCAGAAGAAATGATGCTTTATCTCTCTTCTGATCACCATGAGGTATGAGCTGCCGGAGTATCTGAAATCTGCAAAACGGTTTTGTATGCCGTCATTAGTGCATAAGATTGTTAAATGCGTATAACTATATTTATTAGTCATAGTTTCCATTATCTCATGTAGTAGCCATGTAAAATGTAAAAGACATCACAAAAGAGAAGCCTAATTGTGCAGATTGGCAGAAGGAAAGGTTAAAAATAAAGCAAAATCTACATGGTCAATCAAATGACAGAACAATCCAATTGTGAAAATTTTGAACAACCCAAATTTGCTCATAACAGTTCAGCCAAATTCAGACGTTTATTCCTCTATTTGGAAAGCATTCTTCTGAACTTTCCAGCAAGTGCTTCCGTAAGTAGGTTGGTTTCCATCTACAAATCAAGCACTGAAAACAGCAGCTCGCTAACTAGCAGACATTATTATCACAAAGGAAAATTCATTGGCAATTAGCAGATAGGATTTTTTTTTTCCCCATATAGCTAATCAAGATTTACTAACTAAATTGTTGTTCACTGAAAATAATCTTCAAATAAAAACTAAAAGATCTACAAGTATGTTGTACAATAAACTGGCCATGAGGTATTACAAATATATAGATGCAAAAAAAAAAAAAAATCACTTTTGTTGGATCCTCGACCACATATTGTTATTCTGAAGTGAACCAAATATAATATAGCACCCTATATAACCAGGAAACTGCATGACATAAAAGTATGGAGAAAGCTCAAACATTATATTACATGGACTTGCCTGTCATTAATTTTGCTTCTTCTCCTCTGCTCAGTGGCAGAATGCTTAGACCGTGGTGTGTTTGGCCTCTGATCCGCAGTGCTCACCCTCCCATCTACATTCACAGTCAAATCTTCGTCCCAGCACAAACAAAACAAAGAAATCAAATGATTTTACTCATGAAAAGAAAGGGAAGCAAGAAAATTTCGGCAGAAGCTGAACAACTAAATCAAAAAGGAATCACAGAAGCAGAAAGAGTGGAAAAGAGTTAGGAGAAAACAAGGAGCTACCTTTACGGGAGGAGGAGCCCTCCTCTTTCATTCCAAACACCTCCGCCTCATCATCATCATCCACTCCGTCGTATTCTCGTGTGGATCTCGACACGGCCGCCTCCATGAATCGCTTCTTCTCCGGCCCCGAGCTGTGCCTGTCCCAAAAGCCCCCCACAGCTCAGAAGAGAAAGCCTCTAAATAAAAGAGAGTCGGAGAGAGAAGAAGAAGGACACGAACCTCCCGGAGGAGGTGGCAGCTGGAGTGGTGCAGATGACTCCGGAACTGCCGCTGCCGCGGGCGGCAGCCAACGTGGAAGGTCGCTGCCCTGTGAGTGAGACGGAGCAAGCAAAGATTAGGAGGGAATACCATATAAATCTGGTCTTTTTGCATTTTGACTCCTGAAACTTTGATATTTGCATAATAGCCCTCATTTGATTTAGAAAAATACACTCACAATAAATAAATAATTATTTTTTCGATTATCATTATCCTCCTCTCATAATTTCCATCTTTCATCAGCCTAAACGACATGGTCGAACGTCTTGAGATTCGTGCAACATCTCCAATGGAAATCATTTAAGATTTCACCTGAGAACTTGACCGACGGTATGGCTCCGTCGGAAACAGGGGAGACCGAGAGCTGACGTTACCGAGCGAACATAAACTAAAAAATTTTAATTATAAGACCCAAAAAACAATTAACATAAAACCTGAAGTCCTTTTTATTATGATCGAGAAATAAACACGATGATTCGTAGTAAAAATAAAAATCAAGAATCACACTACCTCTGGAAGCGGTGTCTTTTTCGTCCCACTGCGTGTAACAAGCAGCGCCAGCGTAAGAGCCGAAGCTGGTGGTGGTGCTTCGGCTGCCGTAATCGGGTTCGGGTTTGGTCTCCAACCCGAATGAGAACCCCCGCCCCGGTCCCCACCCACTCCTCTCCGGCTTCACCTCGCCGGCCACGTGACCGATGCCGCACGCGCCTACCCCGCCCGGGAGCACCCGCTCCGCTGGCCTCTCGGTGGCCACGCCTCCTCCCTCCGCCGCCTCGCCGCCGCGCTCCCCCCGCTCCAGCGGCTGCAAGAAGTCCCGCGTCTTCAAGAAGAAACCTGGAAACAAAAACACGAGACAGAAAAGACAAGAAAAACTCAACATGTGTCCGAATTTATAAAGGCACGGAGACACAGAGCTGAGATTTCGGCATTGGTTTAGTCTCCGAGAAGAGATTTTGATGCAAAATACAGTTTAAACACGAGATAATTTCCATCGGCCAACAGTAGAATTCTACTGAACTCTACGTGAACAATGGGAGATGTGGAGTTATGAGATGAGAACCTTGAGATGAAGACCTCGGATCTTGGACCTGGTAAGATGAATCCGAGGAGTAGAGCGACAGGAAATCATGTGTTACTTTCTTCCCTGTATATTATCATGTAGACTCAAAGAATTATTATAATTCAAAGGGAAAATAAAAGAAGCATAAGAAGAAGAAGAACACTTTCGGACCGGCCTTAATTACCTTGGAGCTCCATTGCACTCACCAGACATACATCTTCTTCTTCCCCGACTCCAAGATGCCCCCTTTTCCGAGTTATCGTCAACAATTCAACTCGGAAACCACAAGCTCTTGCCACAGGTTACTCCAGATCGAGGGAAACAATTAATGGCTCACGACGAAAAGACTTCGTCTCGTCTCCTTGAGCCCCTCAAAGGAGCAGCGGAAGCCGAGAGCATTCAGGAGAACAGAACCGATCCAAGTAGCATGAAAAAGATCGAACTTTGAGATCGAGTTGACAGAGATAAAGAGATCCGATTGATGGATGAATCATCAAAGAAATTTCGCCTTCCTCGGGGAGGAGGAGACGAAAGGCTCCGCCAACATCCCAACACGCCGCGCCTTTAGCCCACTCTCTGCTCCGCCCTCTCGCTTTTATTTACTCCTTACTCCTCTCCCGTCCGCCTCCCGAGAACGCCGTTTCCTCGAGTAACTAACGGCGCAGTCACGTCCCCGTTTGTTCACGGCGCCGCGCGGGTTAAATCGCATCGATGCGCGTGCTTTCGGCCGTAGCGTTACCGCGGGCGAGGCCGTGATCGTACGGCTCTGATCGGTCCACGCAGTGGTGGGGGTGGAAAAAAGAGAAACGAAGCGATGGGGATCACGTGAGGTACGGCGGTTGACGACGGTTGGTCGTTGACGAAATCGAAGTCTTCGACGAAAATAGGTGTGATTAAAGCGGATATACGTAGAAGATGATGATGATTAGGCGCTAATCCCGATCCCGCGTCAAAAGAAAAGATCATTAGATAATAATTATTATAATATTTAGGGCGCAGTAAAAGATGAGGGAGATGGAGATGGAGATGGGAGCGACGAGATTGCAGGAAAGAAGGGACCGCAGGGCGGGCAGGGGTCGTCGGGGAAAAGGGCACGTGAGAGGCACCGGGCCCGCGGCCGCTCCTACGAACGCACATGAGCGGGAATTGCGGGTGGAGGTCTCTCCTCATGTGCTATAGATTCCCCACCCACTTCCCACTCACGTCCCCCTTCCGCTTCTTCCTCAGCCAGCACATCAAAAACATCTTCTTTTCTGCAATTTATGCTCCTGATTTCTTGATCTCAGAAGCCCCTGAGATATTATCATCACACTATGTTCATGCATGATAGGGTCGACTGAAACTGATGTCATAATATTTCTTTGATGAAATGAAGAGAGAAGAAAGAGAAAAGAACAGTGAGAACATTAAATTCAAATAGACAGGATCCAGCAGGAACATGCAGATGAAGATGGAAGGAACGTGCTTGGTGGAGCTTGCATTATGAAATGCTGTGATCGTCTTTAAAGTCTTCTTCCAAACTTCCATTCATGGAGAGACCCCACATATCTCTCTTGGCAAATCATCTGTCACCTGTATGACCTGAGCCGCAGCCTGTCGCTTCTCCCTTTTCTGGAAGAAATGCCTCCTCATACTTTCCCACGGTTCGCTCCAGTATTTATTTTCACGGTTCACTCAGGTGAAACCTTTGCGACGCACATTGTCAACCATCACCAGTTTGGTGAATGCCGATGTCAGAGGTGATGAGATTCTCTCCTCTTTTTCTGACACGGATCATATGAAATACATAAACAAACAACTAGCACTGACACAAACTTAGCTAAGATGTAAAACTGCTCATGACATGAACGAAGAGACTCAAAATGATATCTATGAAAAACATCAATCTACCGTAGCTCCAAAGTTGAGTGTTTTGTCGTCATAATCAGGTCGTAGATATCCAAGAATTTCCTTTTTAAGATGCTTTACCCCAAAGGCACAGGTAACACATGATCATTCCATATATGCAGGACAAAACTTGGGGGGACATGACATGCACCAAAGCTCCGCTGTGTGGAGTCTTGTGTACAGGGCAACCCCCACAGACCACAGAAAACAACAAGCATATCACGCGACATCCAACCACCCATGGCGAAGTGAAAAGCCACACCCAGATCACTAGTGCTTTGTAGTCTTGTATCCGATGGATAAGAACACGAACCGCCACGCTTGCTGACGGAAGTGCGTGCGGTCGGTCAGAGAGCAAGGATCTGTGAGTGGCACACCTCTCAAGACGAGATCTATCCTTCCGTGTCTCAGACCGACGTCCTTCTGATGGCGGGCGGTGGCCCGTGTGCACTGACAACGTCACACGTGCGAACAGTGGCACACTCCATCTGAATCACCAACAGCTAATCTATCCCTCTGCACCGTTCCTCTCAGGTTTTATGCAGGTACGTTAACCCTGAACCACCCATCAGATTACTCTTAATTGGAGGTTTTGTTTCAGATTCTATTGACTATAGATATCGATATAAATAACGCATAGCCCCTCTGCAGCTGCAATCAATAAAATGATCTATGTATGTATGTTATAGCAGTCCTCCAATCACATTTTAGGTCCTTTCTAACGCATAAAATATTAACTCTTAAAGCAGATTTAATAGAAGATAACAAAAAATCAATGTGTTTTTACATCATATCATGACTAATAATAATTATTCTCAACGTGCAGTCTGGGAATCAATTAACGCTGTTCACATGTGTTTCTCCCCATTGTCTTGGGCGGCGCGGCGCTCAGATTGGAAGCTGAGGGCCAAGATTATGTGCGTGCGCTTCTTGCCTTGATGTCCATCGTTTAAGCTCTCTATTAAGAATATGGATTTACCTCAGGTTATTACTGTTTAAATAACTCTACGAGACAGGAGAATGTAAGACTATGGATGAGTACATTCATGAACAGTAATCGAAAAAGGAGGGAGCGGAGCAAAGTAAGTATACATTTATGCATCGGTTGCAATGGTAGTGATCGATCAGTAAACAATATAGTCAGAATATTCTCATGGCTCAGATAACTAACTCCTTTTATAATATTGTTCTAATAAGCTAAGCTAAGTACCTGTAAGATGCACTTTTAACATGCGATGCGGTTCTCTTGTGACACACCGACACACCACATGGGATGTGTTTGGATGTGCCCACACTAATGCAACAGTATCTCGAGCACACACACCTTTTCTTGATCTTGGTTGAAGTTGGGGTGTCGACAGGTCAATCTTTAATTGCCGCATCGCTCTCTTCTTTTAGAAAAGTAAGGACTCGCAACACGACATATTACTTCGAAGAAGATTGCGAACCGTTTACTAGTCTTCTCAACATTAATCTTGTAAAAGCCTTGATCTAAACTCCCGTCTTACATATCCATGCTTAGTTACAGATGCTATTATGTGAAACTTGTTACTAATGATGATGACTGCCCTCCAAGATTACTGACAGCATCCAAATCTAAGAACTACGAGTCCCAATCAATTATAGCATACCCTTTCCCAGTTGCAACCTTGCAGAATCTTGCTTCTCGTTCATACACCATTTGCATGCATATTATACGCTCATGTCCGTTAGGGTAACATGCTTAGAGCCCCCCATCATGCATCTCCACCCATATAAATCTATGCATGCTTCCACCTTTGCCTCATCACCAATATGTTCTCTATAAATTATGTTCCCAAAGTCAGTCTATAATAACAAAAGGTCATCATAACAAATAATTGACACACATGACTCCTACAACTCTAACGTCTATAGCCACTCATGCAAAAGAGAAACCAAGACTCCCATGCCAACCTTTCCAAACCAAAACAACACAAGCTCACATCATCTTTTTTTCTTTTGTGTGTGTGTTTATATTAATTCCAGACGTTGCCGTACCGTGCGGCACACAGTAAAGACTCGGTCGACGGGCCACTTCTGTTGTGCCGCTGCTGCTCCCTGAACCACATAGCTAAACATACACTGTTGATTAGGAGCAGACGTAGCGCCTTTTCTTTGAGGAAAAGAAGAGAAGGGATGACGATTCCAGCGCATGCAAAGGAAGCAACAGTGCAACACCACGTTCATGAGTACACAAGCTGCCTGGAACTTGGAGGGCAGGTACCCACAAGCACAGAGATAAACAAGGGTGAATTTTCGAAAAATATTTCTAATTTTATTTTATTTAAAAAAGCCTAAATAGTGTTTTTACTTTTTAAAAAGATAATAATCTCAAAAAACTGCCCAGGTTCACATAGGATTAATTGAATAAAAAAATTGATCTAACTAGAATCAATATATTATCCTTGTTTCACATTTATCAATCAATACGATCTTTAATGTCTGACTATTTCCTGTTCTATCATCGTTATCACTATGTACTCTATAGCTTAATTTCGACTATTTCCTATTCTATCGTCGTCATCACAATGTACTCTATAGCCTCTAACTATTATTGACTTCGTGCATCAATGTGTTTAGAATCAAGTTCCACTGTTTACAAGCATCGAGTTTCATCGACAACACTACCGACCCCTCTAAGCTTCTATTTTATTGCTACCACAAGGAGGATTCGAGAGTTTCCTACTTCTCGGGTTCTAAAACTTTAGCGACAGCCAACATTGTTTGCAATAAACCATGGAGGGTTCTTTGAGGTATGTTTTCATTTTCATAAAAATATTTACTATGAAATCATTACTTTTTGCTTAGGTTTTATGGTTGCGTGTTTACTGTTACAGTGTTATAAAAACTTGTTGTTTTACTATCAATATTTTGAGCATTCTTTATAAAAATAAAATCCTTGTCCAAAACAATATGTCATTTTTCTCATGTTTATTTTATTCTTAACAAATTATAATTCATTCAAGTAATATTTTTTCACATTTTAGATTTAAAGAGGTCCAAAATATATGTAAAAAATTTGGTCTAGAGAACAATTTACCTAATAGGTGATGCACTATTATTGTGAAATTTTCAAAAATAGTAGTACATCAGATGCACTATTTAAAATAATCTCAAATTTTTAGAAAAATCTTTGAATAGGATACCTATGGATATATGTAATTGGTTTTCTATTTTATAGAATTCTTTCAACATATTTATGAATTTTTTTAGCATTTGAATAATGTTGTCATTTTTTATTTTCTCTTTATTATTTATATTTCTAAAAATTATAAGGCATCCATGTAATATTTTTTTATATTAGAGCTTCTAAATAGGTCAACAATATATGTAAAAAAATTGGTCTTGACAAACTTTTCTAATAGGTGATGCAATATTATTAAGAAAAATTCAAAACTAGTGTGTCCCATAGATGCTCTGCTCAAAGTGATCTTAAATTTTTAGAAAAGCTTTAAATATATCCCATATGGACATATGTCATTGATTTTCTATTTTAAAGATTTTTTGATACTTTTATAAAATTTTGAGCATCTGCATAGTGTGTTATGCACTATTGTTGACAAAAATTCAAAAACAGAGCATCGCACAGATATACTATTCAAAATGATCTTAAATTTTTAATAAAACTTTGAATAGGATACTTATGGATATATGAAACTTTTTTGTATATTTTATAAAAACATTTAGTATTTTTATGATTTTTTTTGCATTTGAATAATGCATCATTTTTTATTCTCTCCTTTTTTTGTATTTCTAACAAATTATAATACATCCATATAATGTTTTTTCATATCTGAACTTCTAAATTAGTCAATAATATTTGTAGAAAATTTATTATAAAAAAATTTCTCATTGGTGATGCATTGTTTTTGAGGAAAAATAAAAAAAGTGTATTGCACAGATGTATTGTTCAAAATAATCTTAAATTTTTAGGAAAGCTTTGATATGACACTTATGGGCATATGCCACTAGTTTTCTATTGTAGATAATTTTTTTTAATATTTTTATAGATTTTTGAACATTTGAACAATGTGCCATTTTCTATTTTCTCCTTATTTTTTGTATTTTATAACAAATTGTAATGTATCCATTCAATATTTTTTGTATTTGAACAATGTGCCATTCTAAAAAGGTCAACATTATATGCAAAAAAATCGGTTAGAAAAACAAATTTCCTAATAGGTGATGCATTCTTTTTGAGAAAATAAAAATAAAAATACTAGATCGAATAGATGCACTGTTCAAAATGATCTTAAATTTTTAGACAAATTTTGAATAAGATATTTATGGATATATGTCTTTGGTTTTCCATTTTAGAGAATATTTTTAATATTTTTATGGACTTTTGAGCGTCTAAATAGTGTGTCATTTTTTTTATTTTCTCCTTGTATTTTATATTTCTAACAAATTATAATAAATTCATATAATATTTTTTACATTTAGGCTTCTAAACAGGTCAACAATATATGTAGATAATTTGATATAGAAAAAAATTTCTAATAAATGATGCATTGTTTTTTTAGAAAAAATAAACAACAGTGCATCGCATAGATGCACTATTCAAAATGATCTCAAATTTTTAGAAAATTTTTGAATAGGACACTTATGGACATATATCACTATTTTTCTATTTTAGATTTTTTTTTACATTTCTGTAATTTTTTAGCATCTGAAAAATGTGATTTTTTTTTATTTTTATGTTTATTTTTATGTTTATTTTTATATGTCTAATAAATTATAATACATCCATGTAAAATTGTTTCGCATTTGAGCTTCTAAATAGGTCAACAACATATGTAGATAATTTGGTCTAGAAAGAAATTTTCTAATAGGTGATGCACTATTTTTTAGGAAAAATAAAAAATAGTGCATCACTTAGATACACTATTTAAATTGATTTTAATTATTTTAAGAAAGCCTTGAATATGACATTTATGGACATATGTCACTAGTTTTCTATTTTAGAGATTATTTTAGTATTTTAATAGATTTTTGAGCATCTAAACAACATGATATCCTTTTCTATTTCTAAAAAATTATAATACATCCATGAAATATTTTTAAAATAGGTCAAAAATATATTTAAAAATTTTGATCTAGAAAAAAAATTCTAATAGGTAATGCACTATTTTTGAGAAAAAAATAAAAAATAGTGCATCGCATAGATGTACTATTCAAAATAATCTCAAATTTTTAGAAAACCTTTGAATAAGACACTTATGGACATATGTCACTAGTTTTTCATTTTGCAGATTTTTGAATATTTTTATGGACTTTTGAGCATCTAAACAGTGCATTATTTTTGTTTTAAATAAATTATAATGCATCCATACAATGTTTTTGCATATTTGAGTTTCAAAATAAGTCATATATATATATATATATATATATATATATATATATATATATATATATATATATATATATATAATTTGGTCTAAAAAAAATTCCTACTAGGTGATGGCATTACTTTAGAGAAAAAATATAAAATAATGTAATGCATAGATGTATTGTTAAAAATGTTCTCAAATTTTTAAGAAGGTTTTAAATTGGACATTTATGCATATATGCTATTGGTTTTTTATTTTAAATTTTTTTGGTATTTTTATGAATATTTTAGCATGTGAATAGTGTCTTTTCTAATTTTCTTCTTGTTTTTTAGTTAGATATTTTTATTAAATTATTAACCATAATCCATTTTGGCTTTAAACAAAAAATAATCATATCATCAAATCCTTTTTATACATGTATAATGTCTAAAGCTAATTGCAAGAATATTGATTTAAGCATTAATATGTTTGTGTTTATATAAATTTATATTTAATTTTTAATTAATTATAATTGATAATTTTTAAATTTTATCTTTCTGGTTCCATTTGTTGGTTTCTATGGATTATGTTATTCTGATAATGAGAAGCTATCAAAAAGTTATTCTGGTTTGATAGTTTCAAGATAAAGATTTGTGAATTAATTTTGTACTTCCTTATGACACCTATTAAGCGTAGTCAAATAAAATTGATTTCATTATCACCAAGATAATGTCACTTGGATATTATAAGGAGATTTGGTCAATTTTTACATATTTATGATATTCTATCTTTAAAGTAAAACTTCTTTTTTGTGTTTGATATATCTATTCTGCTTAATTTATCTAATGCTAGAGAAGTCATTGATACGAAAGCATTTTGTCTATTGGATATCCTATACACAAATATTTTTTTATTTGAAGGACGAACACGTAAGGATTTGGAAATGTTGATAATAAATTTGTGTTAAGTGATGATGAGAAATAATTAATTTTTTGTTGGATGTATGTGTTATATGTTCTTGCTTGTATATTATTTTGTCAAAGTAATTACAGATTATAGTAGCCTTTAGTATCAACCATTGATGATTGAAAAATTTTAAATAAGTATAGTTGGTCAGAAATAATTTATTTATTTATTTCTGTGAGCATTCTAGGAGAGTGAATGCGAAGATTCAAGAGAAACGATATTCCAACTATCAATTATTTGAAAGGCTCCCTACTTATTTTGCAAGTAACTTATATCTAGATATATAGTTTATAAATTACTATACCCTATTTTTTGTATAATATAATTTGATCCTAACATGTATTTGAAATTTGATATAGGTGGTCTTGTGAGTATGTCTCATGCCTTAAACAGTCAAATGAGTTAGAATCTTCAAGATTGTGGAAATGATCTATTCCCACATTATATTGAAACATAATTAATAGAATGACATGAACATTATCATATGATAAAATAAATACCTTGTTTTGAAATTAAATTTAGATTTATCATTGTAGTTTATTTTGAAAAATATCCTAATGATCATTTTTTATTATTTATAAAATCATTAAAGAGTTAAATCCTGGTTATATTCTTATAAGGCACTAGTAGTTGATGTACAAACAAATGAGGTACCAGATGTTAAAGTAATAGCAATCGAGGAGCCATAATCTATTGAGTGACCAGTACTACTAAGGAATTCCTTTCATGAGTCATTTTAATTGTCTTTGAGAAAACTATGTTATAAATTATTTTTTATTCTATAATAAATAAGTCAAACCTGATATATATATATATATATATATGTATATGTATATGTGTATATATATATATATATATATATATATATGTATATATATATATATGTATATATATATATATGTATATATATATATATGTATATATATGTATATGTATATATATATATATATGTATATATATATGTATATGTATATATATATATATATGTATATATATATATATATGTATATGTATATGTATATGTATATATACGTATATATATATGTGTATATATATGTATATATATATATATATATATATATATATATATATATATATATATATATATATATATGTGTGTGTGTGTATATGTATATATATATATATGTATATATACATATATACATATACATATACATATATACATATATGTATATCTATATATGTTATGAAAAGAAAACTTTGAAGAAATCAGAGGAGAAATTAGAGAATGATAAGAAGGTAAACCTAAAAGAATTTGTGAATCTTCTCTAGAAGAAAGGAATTGATTATGCGAAGGGGATGACTATCATATTGAAAGTAAATTATTAATAGTTTTTAATATGATATGAAAGATACTATAAAAGATGATGTTTAAACTAAAATTTTTTGATCTTCTAGAGTATTAAGAAAAATGAAATTAGTTCAAATGAAGAAGCCACAATAATCGTATAAAGCAGAAGATCTTGTCTTTATTTATGTTACTTTTTATTTAGAGCTTCATTGTATGTAATTAGTTTTTCATATGTCTGTTAAATATAATGCAACCAACCAAATTGTTTTATTTATGAGATATTATAGTTTATCAACAAAAATAATATGGAGAGATGACATACGCCCAGCTTGCATTATTTCATAAAGTTTATGATTTCAATAGAATGATAGATAATGATGTAATAGATACATATGTCTTGAATTAGAAAGGCATCGTGCAATGCAATGGTGTCACTTGAAGAATCTTTTGTGTCATTAGGAATAATATATTCAAGATTCAAGGTAAATTTGATGAAAATAATAGAAGATAAGAACTCTGATATCATGATGAAAATAATAGAAGATAAGAACAAATATTGAATGAAGCTTTATTGAATAGTTGAAGATGTTTCAATAATACATTAACATGTTCCCTCTCCTATTTATACAAATTAGGAGGAAGGATTTCCCTAACAGAATAAAGGATTTTCCTCGATGGTGCTCCGATATCAATCTTGGATCGATGCAAAGAATTGTTTACAAGCGAGAGGCTTCATGAGTAAGATAAGTGTAGATCGCTGCTGCTGCTACTGCGATTGCTGTTGCTGTGATGGCACAGGCGTTCCCTTCATTCTCCTTAAGTACGCCGAATGTTGATAGATCAGCGAAGACTACCGCGGTGAGGAAGATGAGGATTGACCACGGAGCCTCTTAGGAATGCAACGGCGTTGGTCGCTGGCCGAAGGGTGAAGCTTCACTTTTCTCAGCGACGTTGGTCGCTGGCCGAAGGTAAGAGCGAAGCTTCGCTTTTCTCAACGACGTTGGTCGTGGTTGCGATTACGACGACAGCGACGGTAGAGAAGAAATCTACAGCAATATTGCAGTGATGCTACTACAGCAAAGGAGGAAACTGCAACAGAGGAGGAAGTTGTAGCAGAAGATGAAGTTGTTGTAGCAGAAGAGAAAAGAAAATAGCTACAACGAGGAAGAAAGGTGGGGCAGTGCTGATGAGCACAGCACTAGAGATGCCGTAGCGGAAGGGAACGAACGTTGGCGTAGAATGACAATGGAGAAGATTGGCAGCGAGAAGAGGATGTAGAATGGCAATGGAGAAGATTGGCAGCGAGAAGAGAGCTTGCTCTAGGCCTTGCTCTAGGCAAGCGGCTCTGATACCATGATAGAAAATAATAGAAGATAAAAACTTTTTCTTATTATTTTAGAAATACTTCAAAGTACATGATGCCATATTATTTAGATAATCAAGCAAAACTCATGAAGTAAGGCTAATTAAATACATTTTTGTATTACTACATAATAAGAAAATGGAGCATTGATTCCTTTTGTTTATCAATTTACATAAGAAGATTTGAGAGCACTCTAGTTCAATAGTGACAAGTGTTCAGCGGAGTCATTTTATATTTTTTGTTTTGATTAATAAATTCAATGAAGCTTATTTCTAATATTGCAAGTGAATACGAGTGACAAAAATCTAGAATCGTTACATCTCATAGGTTAATCATCAAATCAAAGGGATGCTCATAGAAAGATATATCCTATTCGAAACAAGCTGCATCATAAGTTATTATAAATATTATGAAATACGATAGACAGTCCATCATTAATTAATTAACCAATTAGTGACTTTTACCTATTTCAAGAATGATTGTTCTATATTCGTTATGAAGTATATCAAGCATTTATTGTTTGGATTTCCTGTGTCATTCTTCCAATGAGAAATGAAGGGGTTTCGATTGCAAATTACAATATTAGTTTTGGACGACGAATATATTTTTAGATAATTTACTTTTTAGTTTCCATAAGAGTTGTAAATCTTTTGCAATATACAATATCAGTATACATGTTCTAATTTTTGATATTTTAAAATTATATAAATGATTAATGTTTTAGCTATGTAAAAATCATTTCTATAATGTGTATCTTACTGTGTAAACAGAATTGTGTAAACCATAGATATATTCTAGTGTTTTGAGATAACAAAGAGCATTTATCTAATTATGTCCCTTCTATGTAATGTATATCATACTATGTAAACATATTACATTGGACTACGATGGATAAATGTCATTAGTTTTCTCTTTCAAGATTTTTTATATTTTTATAAATTATTTAGCCTATGAACTATATGTCATGTTTTTATTTTTTATCAATTTTTTTCTATTGAATCTCGTATTTTGACGATGAAATCACTTGATATATGTTTATGATTTAATCTGTATTTTAAGTGACATAAGATGCTTTGATCAAGATGAGACAATTAAAGTAGGAAAAATCATGTTGGGCTAGAAGAACATGTCAGAAGATTGGACTTTGGACCGGTGGATCGGTCGACGTATCGATAGAAGGTTTCGGGCCGTGGACTCGGGCATCGGGCCAAAAAGAGTAGGTATTATGCCAAGGATATCAGAGTTGCGGAGTCAATTGGCCGATTGGGCAATAGGTCGTAGGAGAGGACGATGCGCCGAAGAATCGGACGAAGCGTCAAGGGACCAATGACATGTCGGATAACTTGGTTAATTGCTTAGGATTAATTATCTCGATCGAAGTTTTGTTTTACATGTGCAGGATTAACTACGATAGAAGTAAGACGTGCAACAAGAGTTACGCTAGAGTCAAGACTATGATCATGTTGGGAGTTCGAGAGTTCGACGAAAGTCCGGACGATCGTCGGAGGTTTTGTAGGAACAAATCCGAGATGTCCAGGAGCTTGCCAAAGAAGCTCGTCGGAACTCGCCAAGTGGATCGTCACAAGTCCAGGAGTTTGCCGGAAGTCCGCCGAAGAATCGTCGAAGGTTCGTCGGATGTTTGTCGGAAGTTCGCCGGAAGCTCGCTGGAAGAAGCGATTGACGCACCGGAGCAAGTTGTATTAAATGTCTTAAGAAATATCGTAGTTAGCATGTAGATTAAGTTAGGAATGAGAGGTGATCCCATTAACTTAATCTGGGGGGCAATTGGGCCCTTGATAGACCCAAATTGGGTCGAATGGATCAACCCATTCGGATCAGAATTCCTACCAAGCGGTGGCACCGCCCAGGAGATGGTCTCTCAGGAAAGCTGGGGCGGTTGCACCGCCCAAGTCAGGCGGTGGCATCGCTTGGGCTAAGTCTCTGAGCGAGACTCGGCGGTGCAACCGCCCCAGTCAGACAGTGGCACCACCTGGGCTCAGTCTCCGAGCGAGACTGGGCAGTGGTACCGCCCCTATCAGGCGGTGGCACCGCTCAGAGGCTCAGTCTCCGAGCTGTTAGGCGGTTGTACCGCCCCAATCAGGAGGTAGTACCGTCAGGACTCCGGAAATCCGGGAAAAGATATTTTTGAGCTCCAAATTCAAATTAGTTTGGGACCTATATATACCCCACCCTTTCCTGCATGAAAGGGCATCGAAAGCTTGATCTTACTCTGTGATTTTAGAGCTCAAAAGTGTTGTAAAGGCTAGAAGTTCTCATCCCTCTTTTCTTTCAAGTTTTGATCTTTTAAGAAAGGAGAGAAAATTTTGTAAGGGTTGTCTCCTAAGTCCGTCAAAAGGAGTGAAACTGTAAAAGGGTGGTTAGCTTTTGCCTATTGAAGGAAGGCCTCTAGTGGACATCGGTGATCTCGTCGGAGGAGGAAGTCAAAAGTAGATGTAGGTCAAGATTGACCGAACCACTCTAAAATTGCGGTGCTTTTTAGTTTGTATTTATTCTTGCTATTTATCTTAACTGCACTTCGTCTAATTTAAGTTAAAGTAATTTCCGAATCGGTTTTCATATTGAAATCGATTTTATCGTACGAATGTCGTATTTCGGTTTGTAATTACATTCTGTTCTTTATCTTAACTGCAAACTGCCTCTATATCTTTACTTTAACTGCATCTCATCACAAGTTAAAGTAATTTTCAAATCAACTTTCTTACCGAAATCGTTTTTATCGTACGAACATCGTTTTGAATCATCGAAAGTTTTCCGCTATACTAATTCACCCCCCTCCTCTTGATCCTAACATTTTCATTTTCATAAAATATATCAAGGATCTAGCCAATGTTTTTTAGCATTTAAACTTCTAAATTGGTTCAAAACACTTGGTAAAAATTTGGGTAAATGAAAATATTTTCTAATATGTGATG
Organism: Musa acuminata AAA Group; assembly: GCF_036884655.1. Classification (NCBI taxonomy): domain Eukaryota; kingdom Viridiplantae; phylum Streptophyta; class Magnoliopsida; order Zingiberales; family Musaceae; genus Musa; species Musa acuminata. The sequence goes on along the minus strand of NC_088346.1, from coordinate 14,179,043 downwards.
TATTATGTTTACCTAAAATCCAAAAATAGTACATCATATGGAAGGACTTGTTTAAATGATCTAAAATTTTTAATAAAAGTTTATGAAGTTTGTATTAGACTCAAATGGACATATGTTACTTTTTTTATTTTTAAAATTTTTATGATATTTTTATGAATTATTTAGTTTGTGAATTATGTGTCACTTTTTATTTTTGGCTAACATTTTTTATTTTCACAAAACTAGAACCATCCAATATTTTCTGATATTTAATCTTCTAAATCGATCTGAAACACTTAGTAAAAAGTTGGATCAAAGAAAATATTTCCTAATATACGATGCACTATTTTTACCTAAAATATAAAATTAATGTGTCGCATGGAAGGACTTATTCAAACGACCTAAAAGTTTTATAAAAGATTTGTATTGGATACAGATGGATATATATCACTAGTTTTAGATAATTTTTTGATATTTTTATGAATTATTCAACTTATGAACTATGTGTCACTTTTTATTTTTTGTCAACTTTTCTTATTTCTACAAAAATATCATGAATCCATATAATGTTTATTGATATTTGAGCTTCTAAATTGATCCAAAAACACTTGATAAAAATTTTTGCTAGAGAAAATATTTTCTAATATGTGATGTGTTATTTTTGACCAAAATCTAAAAATAGTGCATCGAACATAAGGATTGTTCTAATAGACTTGAAAATTTTAGGAAATGTTTTAATTGGACCCAAATGAACATTAGTCACTGTTTTTCTATTTTAGGGTTTTTTTGATATTTTATGAATTATTCAGCTTGTGAACTATGTGCTATTTTTTATATTCTTTTGATAACTTTTTAATTTTCATAAAAATATCATGGATCCATGCAAAGTTTTTTTGACATTTGAGCTTCTAAATTAGTCCAAAACATCTAATAAATAATTAAATTAAAGAAAATATTTCCTATTATGTGATATATTATTCTTGACCAAAATCCAAAATTAGTGCATCGAATTGAAAGACTAGTCCAAATGACCTAAAATTTTTAGGAAATGATTGCATTTGACTCATATGGATATATTTCATTGATTTTTTTGATATTTTTATGAATTATTCAACTTATGAACTATGTGTTATTTTTTTTTTATTTTTTGCCAAATTTTCTTATTTTTATAAAAATATCATGGATCTATGCAATATTTTTTGATATTTGAGTTTCTAAATTGGTCCAAAATATCTAATAAAAATCTAGGTTAGAGAAAATATTTCTTAATATGTGATGCACTATTTTTAGGCAAAATCTAAAAATAGTACATCGTATAGAAGGATTGGTTCAATAGACCTGCAAATTTTAGAAAATACTTTAATTGGGCCTAAACAAACATATGTCACTAGTTTTCTATTTTAGGAAACTTTTTTTTAATATTTTTATGAATTATTCAATTTGTGAACTATGTGTCTATTTTATTTTTGGCCAACTTTTTGTTGTTTTCACAGAAATATCATGGACCCATGTAATATTTTTTGACATTTGATCTTCTAAATTGGTCCAAAATACCTAGTAAAAAATTGAATTTGAAAGAATATTTTCTAATATGTAATACACTATTTTTACATAAAATCTATAATGTATCGAATAGAAGGACTATTCCAATCGACATAAAAATTTTTCGGAAAGGCTTCAATTTAACCTAAATAGACATATGTCATTATTTTTTTATTTAAAAAAAAATTAAATATTTTTATTAATTATTCAGCTTGTGAACTATCTATTATTATTATTATTATTATTATTATTTTTTTTTTTTGGTAAATTATTTCCTATTTTCACAGAAATATCATTGATCCATTAAATATTTTTGATATTTGAACTTCTAAATTGGTTCAAAACACTGCTAATTCAGATAGATAAAATATTTTCAAATATGTGATGCTTTACTTTTGTCTAAAATCCAAAAATAGTGAATTGCATAGGACTGGTCCAGTAGACCCAAAAGTTTGAGCAAAAACTTCAATTGAACCCAAATGGACATATGTTACTAGTTTTCTATTTAAATTTTTTTTGATATTTTTATGAATTATTTAGCTTGTGAATTATGTCTTATTTTTTTATTTTTGGCCAACTTTTTCTTATTTTCATAGAAATATCATGGATCCTTGCAATGTTTTTTAATATTTGAGCTTCTAAATTAGTCCAAAAACTCTTGATAAAAATTTAGGCTTGAGAAAATATTTCTTAATATGTGATGCACTATTTTTGTCCAAAATTAGAAAAATAATGCATCGAATAGAAGGACCGATCCAAATGACTTGAAATTTTCAGAAAAGATTTGCATTAGACCTACGTAGATAAATGTCACTAGTTTTCTATTCAAAAAAATTAATTTGATATTTTTATGAATTATTTAGCTTGTAAACTATATGGTATTTTTATTTTGGCAAATATTTTTTCATTTCCAAAGAAATATCATGGATCCATTCTATATTTTTTGATATTTAGGCTTCTAAATTAATCTAAAATACCTAATAAAAATTTTGAGCTTGAGAAAATATTTTTCAATGTGTGATGCACTTATTTTTGTGCAAAATAAGAAAGTAATGCATCGAATTGAAAGACTAGTCCAAATGACATGAAATTTTCAGAAAATATTTACAATGGACTCAGATGGATATTTGTCATTGGTTTTCTATTTTAAAGATTTTTTTGGATATTTTTATGAATTATTCAGTTTATGAACTATGCCTTTTTATTATTTTTGGCCAACTTTTCCTATTTTCACAAGAATAAAATAATCCATTCAATATTTTTTAACATTTGAGCTTCTAAAAATTTGGATTCAAGAAAATAATTCATAATATGTGATGCAATGTTTTTGTCCCAAACCTAAAAACAGTGCATCACATAATCGAACTAGCCTAAATGATTTGAAATTTTTAGAAAAGTTTGTTTTGTACCTATATACATATGTCATTGATTTTTTTATTTTAAAAATTTGTTTGATATTTTTATGAATTATTTAGCTTGTGAATTATGTGTTATTTTTTATTTTTTGATAAACTCTTTCCCATTTCCACAAAAATAACATGGATCCATGTAATGTTTTTTTGACATTGAAGCTTCTAAATTGGTCCAAAATACTTGATAAAAATTTATATTAGAGAAAAATATTTCCTAATATGTGATGCACTATTTTTGCCCAAAATCCAAAAAATAGTGCATTATATATTAGGAATTATTTTCTTTGACTCAAATTTTTATCAAGTGTTTTGGACCAATTTAGAGGCTCAATATACTTATATGATTTTTTTTTCTTCTTGATTATTCAAAAAGAAAAGAAAAGATAAAGAATAAGGAGATAAACAAAAAGGAATAGGGAGAAATGAGAAGATAAACAAAAAAGAGATGAACAAAAAAAATTATTATTTTTTTATCGAGATCGATATCCATACTTATGACAGTAACTTATCATACACTATACCCAATCATTTTTTTGATCTTCTTAACAGAGTTCAAATGTTAAACCAGTAATGAACCATTTCAACTCAAGTAGGGTAAGCAAAGTCTATTGCTCTGCCCAGGGAAAAAAGGGTGAGGAGCATTGTTTGGATTTTCTTTTTAAGAAGTAGCATTCTAAAGGAAAAAAGAAAAAGTCAAAGTTAATATTTTTTTTTCAAAAATTCGTCCAAAAAAGAATTAACTAATAGAACAAAGCTGATGTTCTGTTTGGATACGTAGACATTCTCTTTTAAGGTATCCACTTAGGGATCTGTAATTTATAATTACATCTCTCTCATGCGTAATATGATACGGTTAATGTAGGTAGGTATATATTAGAGAGAGATAGAGAGAAGAGAGAGACGAACTTAAGGGTCTTTATCTGTCGTTGATAGATGAGTTGGTGTCACGTGATTAAAAAAAATTGGGGCTCGCCTACCGTCGCCTCTCCTCATCACGTGGCCAGCTCACGGCAGTTGGCGGAGCGGGTCCCACGAAAACCGGGTTTTGTGGTGGGGTATGATGGTTCGATGAAGCGACGCATGTGGTTAAGAGAGCAGCACTTTCGTTCGTTACCTTTCGTTTGTACTCGGTTTTTGTACCTGTCCTCTTCGTTAGTGGGAATACGAAGAGAGTCCGGGGGACCACCTTTTCTCTCGTGACAGCCTCCCAGAAAGGACAGGTAGTTGACCGGGTAGATGAGGAAGTGTGGAAACGGCAGACGGAGGAGATCCGGCGGAGGTCGCTGTCGCGGGAACGGGACGCCGGGCCCAGGCGCCGCGGGACACGTGAGGGGGTTGGCGGGGGGCTCACGTCACGTGCGTCCCAGACCTTTTCGGGGGATCGCCACATGGGGCGTGGGACCGCGGCCTAGCGGCGTGCGCGGCGGTCCCCACCCGCGCCGTTGCGTTTGTCGTGGAGCGTGGCGAGATCACGGAGGCTTCCTCCGTCAAGGAGTCCGTCCGCCGCCGTCTACCACGAACGGAACCGTCGAGTAGCGGAGCCGGAACGTTCCGTTTGCTCTGACCCTTTCCATCCCTGTTTATTTTCTTTTAATTTTCCATATATTTTTATTTTCTTAATAAGCTTTTCCTATTTGTAAGATCATGATAATTTTCATGCGTTTAATCAAATAATACTAAGACCTGGCCGAGACACGGGAGGTCGCGCGTGGGCCCACACAGATCCATCTCGATCCACGATGCTGATACCCACCTCCTCACGTGACGCGGCCCCCCTTTTACCTTCACCTCTCGCAGCGCGAGCGCGGACCCAGTCGCACCTCGACACGTGTGTGCGCCGTACCCCCGTCGCGTCATCTCCTATCTCACTTTTGCGGTGTCTCTCCTCGCTCGCCTCTCTTTCCTCTAATTTGGTCGGCGTTCAGCATCTTTCGGACGCATGCTATCACGATCATCTCGCCCACGAGCTTAATCTGTCCCTCCATTTACGTCTCAACATGCTCGCGTTTGATCACCAGGGAGATGAGATGTCTCATGTCGCGATGTTGGTGGTGGATGTCAGCGTCTGGTTTGCGCGGATCGTGGAAGATAGTGTTCGTGTCGTGGCTCTAGTTACGATTCAACGACCGACCGACGCGGATAGGATGATGAACGTCGAGAAGCGTGCCGTGAGCAAACAGCCAAAATAAACCTCAATAAACAACAAATATTGATTTCTCAAATCCAATCTTTCATACAAGTTTCATGTATTTATTTATATATTTTTGAGGCCAATTATATACATCATGAGTATATAATTTCATGCAATTTCTAAATACAATATGCAATTTCCAAATCCAATATTGTTGAGAAAGTACAAGATAGATCAGAAAGAGAGCATCAAATCTGAAGTTAAAGATGATATCAAGTTAGTCTAATGTTTGTCCTGTCGACCAATGACTATCCAGATTAAAATTTGTAACTTTTTCAATCTTGTAAATGTCATATTAATTTTTGCGGTAACTTTTCCGAGTTGCAAAGTTTTACAGTCACGAATAGGGAGGGGAGGGGAGCTTCTTGCCCAGTCTTTAATGTGTTAAAAGAAAAACCAGTAAGGAAACAAAGAAGCGCATACAGCATTAAATCATTGGAACAGTTGTATTTAGCTCTGCAAATGACTTCACATGGTTTGTAACACAAAAAAAGTATGAAGGCTGCAAAAGTTGGAGTTATGCATCCGTTTCATGTTCCTTCTCCTCTGTTCTTCAAGTTTGCTTCCACCAAGATCTACAGAGGAAAGTGCATCGGGGAAGCTGCTGACATTACTTTTTGAGTAAAAATCGAATCTTTCTGCTGCCTATCTATGATCAATCTCAGAGAGAAACTTTGTCTTGACAAAATTATGCTCCATCTTGATGTAATTGGTGGCTATCAGATCCACTTGTGAAACCGTACTTATTATGCGCAGTAGTGAGATTTGATGACTGTTCAGCTCATCCTCCATGCATTAAAGATTTTATAATTTCCTTGCACAAGATTGAATCCAATAAGAACGAGATACTCGAAACAACAATGACTGCTTTGGTTTGAAATCAGAGCGTACGAGGGATGAGCGAACTGTGAATTCGATCAGCCACAAGGACAGTCAGGGTATCATGCTTCATGCACAATTTGAGGTTTATTGATGAACTCTGTGAGAATCGAGATTCACATTGCTGCTGTATGCCGTGTGCATAACATTGTGGAGCTCTTCGTCCCATGCATTATGGACCTGCACATACGAAGAAAGATTATGTGCCAGCAGGGAAAGCACAAAATATGATGCAGAAATATCTTACCATTATGTGACAACTATGTGATGGTTTTATCAGGAGACGAGACATGCAAAAGTTCCTAACAATGGCATACATGCTCACATTAAGGTTCCTGATTGGTCCTCCACATGAAGTACTCTAGTATAACCAATGAGAAAAGCTTTCTGAGTTCCTGAGGAATCTACAAGACTTGTTGTTTGATGTATGCAGATTTAACATATAGGGTTCCCCAGATGAGGCTATTGCTTGCCCTCCTTTTTGGATTGAAAATGAGAGAATTAAGAAAGTATAACAGTCGCTGGAAGTAAACGTAGAGACGAGAAATCCTGCTAACAAAAATCATCTTGTATCATCTCAGCATAACTCGATTATATCTAGAGGTTTTATTAAAATATGTGCTCTAAGATTAAACCAAGTCAATTTAGTTAGCTCATTAGATCAGCATGTTTACTTCAGACAACAGACAATAGTAAGATGAATGATATTTAGCTAACATACAATGTCAACAAACAACATTCAACATTCTGTAGAATAAATATCAACTCCTAAGTCGGTAAGACGAATCAGATTAAGTGATTATGAAGGAATATTGTTTGTAGTTGAGCTCAAGTCCCGACTCGGTCATCCAGAAAAAGTTGGTCTGGGAATGATCAGCAACAGTTGCAAGTCTAAATAGCAACTACAGAGACAATCATGGTGACAAGAAAGACCTAAAAATGGAATATGGTTCGACTGGTTAGAAATTCTACGCATGATTTAAATATATATACTTCACATCATCATCTCGTGAACCTTTTTTGAGTTCCTTGTAGATCCTTTTGCTCCTTTGCATTGGAAACATTGTTTTGTCTTAAATATTTTTGTAGAATCATTACCTGTTCATGAAATGATCAAGCATTGCTTTCAAAGTGTCACATAGAATAGATAATTCGACCTAGTTTTCCATTTCCCTGATAAAACAGTTTCACAAGACATTACTACCAACACCCAAGTGTATAATCAGACAATAAATTATACCTGCATTTTGGATCCATCTACTGCAGCCATTTGAGTATTTATTGATCTTCTAAATAAATCAGGAGGATTTACAATGTCGGATAACCCAGCTTGAATCAAACCCTGTTGAGATGGATGTAGCTGAGGATGAGCAATGTCTGCTGAGAAACCACTCGTAGCTGATGGGCCATTGCAGGACTGAAATAGCTTCCATGGAAAAACATAAGAGTGGATTATCCAAATAAATGAAGGATTTTGATGTAATGCATGACAATATGCACTTTTAATCTGTTAAATAGACAAATGATAAACCGGTACAGAAACACAAAGTGGAAGCAACAAAAAAATTGTCGGTCCGACGAGCATGAAGATTGCTACCACTTACATATCTGGAAATAACAGCCTCTGTATCCATGTTTGGACATGGATTAATGGCTGCAAGCCTCATGGAAAGAAACTGGCAATGAAAAAGAGTTCAGTTAATGTTTGAGCAGAGGTATCATGTCTGAATATGTAACAAAATATGTTTATGGTATCAAGCATACCTCAACCTGCTGCTGTAGTGATTGAACATAGTTGATGATCTCATCAAGCATCACTGCCTTTCCTGTGACCTACATTCAAACGTGAAAAGGTAAAATGGATCGATAGAACAGACTTTATATGTCGAAATCTAAAGAGAATTCAAGAATACTACCTTACTGCAACCAGGAACAAGGTCTTGAAGCAGCTTCATCCGTTCATTGATCTTTTCCCTTCTCACCTGTGATACATATGAATCGAAGATGTTGACCACAAAAAACTTGTTATACTGAGATCATCTGAAACTCAGAAACCAGGAAAGTTGCACTGGTTTCCCTCTAGAAAATGGAGATTTCCAATGGTGGCAAGACCTTACTCTTTCTGCAAGACTGTGACTGTTTGTTGCTTGGCCACGCCGTGCTCTGACGTGAATGACATCTTCATTGGATGATTCAGTGCCATCTTTCACGTGCTTCCCTGAGCTGCTATTCTCAGCTATATGTTCAAACCCCATGTTATCACCAGAAATCTGTGATGCTACTTTTGCTTCTTCTAATCTCATATCCTACAATGTTATTGCTCGGTTAGGTGCCTACTTGTGATCAATGAAGGGCGACAAAAGAACAAGAGAATATATCTGAGAGAAAGGACAGGAATAACCTCATTCGATCTTTTCATTTTCATTTTGGAAGAATTCCCAGTTGGATGTTCTTGGTGAGCACCGGTGAAATCAGGCAGAGTAGACTCACTGCTCAGAGCAGCTATGCCATCGAAATTATCCTTCTCCTTCTGTTCCTCCATTGCACTGTCATTCTTGGATCCATGATCAGTAGAAAATGAGGCATCTGCAACAACTCCAGAGTTCATTCTTGAAGCATTAGGATGAGAATTTGGTGATGGATCGGCACCGAAAAGATTCATCATGCCACCTAAATTACTGGCATCGATGCACGAAAACCTTGCGGCCCTCTCAATGAAAGCTGAATCGGATGGGAAATGTGATGAACTTGGTTGCAGAATCCCAGAACCAGCTCGTGAGAGAACTCCTCCAATCGAAATCTGATTGCTACTCTCTCGCAGGCTATTCTTGCACAAACCCAAGCTTGTTGATTCTGTGGGAAGGTTCCAGAGGCCAGTACTGAAAGCATCAGTCATGGAACCTATCTGAGTTCCTTGACCAACAGAGACTGAAGAATTGTGGGAGATAAAACTTATGGATGGATTGCTTTGATACCAACCAGAAGAATTTCCAGAGGTGTAGTAGTCCAAAGTATCCTCATTCTCAAGTGAGTCACATCCATCCTTTGCATGCATATCCATTTCACAATGCCCCTCACACACAAAATAGATCAATCAAGTCAAAAAAACAGTGAACAGCTACCTACTTTGATCTCAATAGGGTGGAATCGAAAGTTCACAAAGACAAATTGCCCCCAAGGGTCATTTGGCAAAGGTATCATCAATGAACCAATCAAAAGGAAATAGGTGAAGAGGAGGAGCTCAGTTCCTGGAAACAGATAAAGAATGTATTAAATAACAGAATTCGCCTACTGAAGATACCTACATACCACAACAAGTTACATGCATCAAAGAAAGAGGACCTATGGCATCAGGACCACTTGCAGAACCAAAAATTCACCAACTCACCACCTGTTCAGGAGTGAGTCTCAGAAAAAGCAGAAAACCATTGGAACCACACCGCAGAAAATCCAGGTTTCACCGGCAAAGAGGACCCAGCGTAGTTCTACCACCCTCTGCCTGCATATCACAACGTGAGAAAGGGATCGAAGAGTTGTGGACAGGATGGACAGATGAAAAATGTGGCAGGCCAATGATTCCCAAACCCTAGGAGCTGAACAAGGACACAGATACCCAGCTGTAACCAGAGGTGAAAGGACTAGGCCAGGAGAGAATCCCCAAGAAGTACGATGAGTTAAACATGTTCTGGTTAAAGATATCACTACTCTGCGCAACCAAACCAGTCATAGCCAGCACATAACCACAATGACTCTGTTTGACTCACTGAAAAGTGAAACCAATAGGAGCAAAAGAAGAAAAGAAGGGAAAATACATATAAACACCAGATTCTTTCTTTCTTTTTCACTCTTATCATGCTCCCAACGACTGAACTATTGCTTCTACCATTATAAAAACTTAGATTCTATCTGGTGTTTGTATTTAATTCTATCTTGTGTCTGCCGCTACTGTTGTTGGACTGACACTGCCAAGTTTCAAGCTCCCTTAGCTAGTGAATGTTACAGTGATAACACATCTTCATCTTCCAAGCTAGAGAAAGATTAATGCTTGCACTGACATTGGAGAGGATCCCAAATCCATAGGAAAACACTCCTGAGCTCCCCCTACTCACCAGCCTTAGTTTCTTTATTCAAAGTAACATTATAATAGTAGGTTTTCTTTAGCTTTTGTAGGCATTATTTTAATCTGATACAAGCTTTATGCTAGCAACCTGACACTGCCAACCATTCCAATGATATCATGTTAAAGATCTAAAAGTTTCATTTGGCTTACTTGGAAATTGTAATGAACTTTTAAGTGGTTTATAGGAACACAGCAACAACTTGCACAGGAATGGAACTGTATGTTGCAGAGTGGGAGCTGCTGAGGAAAAATAAAATACATTTAACTGGTCTTAACAATTCATCCCAACTCTACTTGATTTAAAGTTCTCAACAAACATCATATAAGCAATCTTATTAAACTGATCATTAGTGTCTTGATAGTAAACAAAAATTGAGGGAATCTATTGATTTCGGAGACGTAAAGTAAGACAGCATCTTACATAGCTCTATATTAAGAACAAAAAAAAAGTGCTGTATTAAGATAATATTTATAATGAAACAAATCAGAAATCAACCTTTTCTTTGGTATGCTCACCTTAGATTTATGATGGTTTTGGTGGTCCAACTCCTCGAGTGAGGAGACCACATAATAGACTTGCCCTTTTGTCAACCTCAGGAGATGCCTAGAAATGGTAAAAGCCAGGATCAATTTTTTTATCAGAGATTCAGCAAATCTAAGTGACGCTCTTGGTTTTACTCGATCTATATGATAATATCTGCCAAGTTTAGCAGGACAGGGACAAGTGTTTTCCCATAGATTGAGATGGAATTGGCTCCACACATCTACAAGTTTTCACATTACTCTAGTCCTAATAGTTTAATTCTTGTCTAACCTGATCTAAAATTTCCTATTCTTTTATCTAGAAAACAATTATCCTACAAACATCTAAGCAAGCTTCTGAGATTGGTAATACAATGAGGTTCTTTGTAAGGCTCAACATGTTGGTTCTTAAGCATGTTATGTAAGAAAATTTAAGATCAAAATATATTTTTAAATCATCATAATAGAAACATAAGGAAAGGAAATGAAAATTACAAATCTCTAGTTATTATTATCGAGAATTTTAATAATAATTTTTTTTAGTATTTTGATACCTTTTGGCTTGAAACTCTCGTTTTAGATGGTGTAAAAAATCCTTAAGACTTATCGAGATAAAGCCCAAGGACTAAGAACCTCATTTATATAGATGTTCTTCCATTATGAACGTTTATTATCATCAACTTCATAATGTTCAAGAATTAATTCAAGTTTATAATGTTTAAACCATAATAAAATTTTTTTAATGATAATGAATAAAAAAAATTAATAATAACAAAATATAATGAATGAAAAACTAAAATATTTAGACTATAATAAATAAAAAAATTGATGATAATTAATGAGGAACTTAATGGGAACAATTATATTCTCCAAAAAAAAATTAATGATAATGAATGAGGAGAAAAGTTATATTCTCCCACTTGCTCTATAACTTGAATTAATCTTATTGAATAACTTTCTTAACAAATAAATATATGAATCATAACACTAAGAGCAAGGATTATCATCCATGTATCACGATGTATTTGGTTTCTTAAGAATTAATATTAATGTGATAATATTACTTAATGAATAAACCTTATGTTTATGCTTGATCCAATATAAATATATTTTCTCAAATTAATGTGCATATGAATGAGAAAATATCACAATATATAAGAGTTTTAATACAATTACAAAATAGAACCCAAGTCTTATTTTCTCTACATGATACTTGAATTTCAGAGGTGGCATGCCTTTAGTCAAAGGATCAACAAGTATTAATTTAGTGCTAATATGCTCAATGATCGTTTTCTTTTTTGTATACGTTCTCTTATAGCTAAATACTTAACGTCAATGTGTCTACTTCGACTTCTACTTTTATTATTCTTAGCTATAAAAATAGCAACTAAATTATCATATAAAATTCTCGATGGCCTAGAAACAGAATCCATGACTCTAAGCCTAAAAATAAAACTCTTAAGCCAAACACTATGTGATGTAGCCTCAAAACAGGAGATAAACTTAACTTCTATAATAAAAATAATAGTCAATGTCTGCTTGACACTTCTCCAAGAAATAACTCCACTAGCCATTATGAAAATGTACTCTGATGTTAATTTACAAGAATCAACATAGCCAACAAAGTTTGAATCTAAGCAGTCAATCACATCCAGATTATCCGTATGTCTATACATAAGTATGTAATCTTTGATTCCTTAAAGATATCTAATCACTTTCTTTGCAATACTCCAATGGTCCATACTTGGATTACTCTAATATTGACCTAGCATTCTCATAGCAAATGCAATATCAGGTCTAGTACAGACGTGAACATATATAAGTCTTTTCATATGGTAGAAGCATATGAGATGTTTTTCATTAATTTCCTCTCAAAGTTGGTTCAAATTGAACATATCACCTTTCATAAGGGGAGAAACTCTTGATGAATAATCCTTTATCTGAAATCTTTCTAAAAGCTTATTGATATAGGTTTCTTATGATATATCTAAAATGGCTCGAGGTCTATCTATATGGCTCTTAATGCCAATGACATAAGATACTTCACCCATATCCTTTATATCAAAGTTTTTAGAAAGGGATTGTTTCATCTCATGCAATAAACATTTATCGTTGGTTGCAAGCAAAATATCATCTATATATAAAACAAAAAAATATATTTTACTCCCATTAATCTTTTGGTATATACATTGATCTATAAGATTTTCAATAAATCTAAATGGAGAAATCATTTCATGGAATTTAAAATACTATTAGTGGGAGGCTTATTTTAAACCGTATATAGATTTCTTAAGCTTACAAACTAAGTGCTCACCAACACTAGAGGAGAAACCTTCAGATTGTTTTATATAAACCTCCTCCTCTAGATCTCAATTAAGAAATATTATTTTCACATCCATTTGTTATAACTTAAGGTCAAAATGAGCAACTAATGCCAAAATGATATGGAGAGAATCTTTCTTAGATATAGGAGAAAGCATCTCCGTATAATTGATTTCTCTTTTTGAGTAAATCCATTTACAATAAGTTTTACCTTATGTCTCTCCATGTTGCCTAACGAATCTTTTTTGGTCTTAAAGATCCATTTGCAGCCAATGACCTTTTTCCCATTAGGTAACTCTATAAGATCCCAAACTTCGTTGCTCTTCGTAGAATTCATCTCCTCTTTCATGGCATCATACCACAAATCTGACTCTTTGTAATTTATAGTCTATGAAAAGGTTTCAGGATTATTTTTGGCTCCAATATTATGGTCAATATATAACATAATCATTAAGAATTGCTAATGTTTTATTTCTGATAGATCTTCTTAATGTTATACCAATATTTTCCTAAGGAACTTATGGTTCAACTAGTTGTTCAAAAGCTTCTCGTAATTCATGAACTGCTTGATCTATCAGCAACTTATGGAATATCAATAATTGGTTATTCAATACTAGTTTGCACTTGAGGAGTGCTATAAACTATAACCAATCTATCAATTTATGTTAAAGATTAAGATTATATATGATTATTTGCAGAAACTATATATTTGAACTGATTACTCCTATAGATTATGTCATCCTCAAGAAACTTAACGTTCCTTGATTCCACAATCATAGTTGTATGAGATAGACAATAAAACTTATAACCTTTGGAATTTTCAACTTATGTAATGAAACACTCACTAATAGTCCTCGGTCTAATTTTTTCTCTTATGAATTATATATCCTGACTTAAGATGAATATCCCCAAATACACATATGTTGCAAACTCAATTTCCAACATTTCTATAATTCAAATATTTTCTTTAGGATAGCCTTGGTTGAAACTCGATTTAATATATACACAACCATCTTTAGTACTTCAGTCCATAAGAATTTAGGAAGAATGAAGTTGTTAAGCATAATCCGCACCATATCTAATAATATTCGGCTTCTTCTTTCTACAACACTATTTTGGTCTAGAGAACCAAGCATAGTATATTGAGCAATAATCTCATATTTTTTAAGAAACTTAGCAAAAAGATCAAGTGCTTATCCATTCTCATTATATCAACCATAATATTCTTCACCTCTATCTGATCTCATAATTTTAATTTGTTTACCATATTGGTTCTCAACTTCAGCCTTAAAAACTTTATGAAGCAAATAAATATACATATATCACGAGTAATCATTTATAAAGAAGATGAAAATTTTCTGATTATATGCATCAATATATAGACAATAGATCAGTATGAATAATCTAAACTCTTATTAGCACCTTTCTTAGACTTAGTCTGTTTTCCTTTTAACACAGTTCACACAAGTATTAAAATCAGTAAAATCAAGAGTACTAAATACTTCATTGTTATCTAATATCTTAATTCTCTATATAGAGATATGTTCTGATCTTCGGTGCCAAAATATTGTTGAATCTCGAAGTTTAATAATGAAATCAATTGATAAGTGTTTATGATTTGATCTACGTTTTGAGTGACATAGGAAGCTTCAATCAGGATGAGATAATTAAAGTAGGAAGAATCATGTTGGGTCGGAGGAAAACATATCAGAAGATTGGACGTCAAGCTGGAGGATTAGTCGACGTATCGACAAAAGGCTTCGGGTCATGGTTTCGGGCATCTGGCCAAGAAGAACGGATATTGCACTAAGGATATCGGAGTTGCAGAGGTCAACTAGCCGATTAGGTAATAGACTGCAAGAGAGGACGATGCGTCGAAGAATTGAACGAAGCGTCGATGGATCAATGACATACCATACAACATGATTCATGCTTAGTAATAATTGTCTAGATCGAAGTATATTTTATATGTGCAGGATTAACTATGATAGTAAGACATAAAGCAAAATGAAGTCACAAAGTCAAGAACGAGAATTCATTGGGAGTTTGAGAGTTTGTCGGAAGTCTGAACGTTCGTCGGAAGTCCGGACGTTCGTCGAAAGTTCTGCCGAAACCAACCGAGAAGTCCAGGAGCTTACGAAAGAAGCTCATCGAAACTCGCCAAGAAGATCATCATAAAGTCTAGGAGCTTGCCGAGAGTTCACCGGAGAATTATTAAGAGTTCGTCGGATGTTCGCTGAAAGTTCACCGGAAGCTCGTCGGAAGAGCAATTGACGCACCGAAACAAGAAGTACTATGATTATGTCTTAGTTATTGTAGTTAGACCATAAATTAAGTTAGGATTGAGAGGTAATCCCATTAACTTAATTAGAGGCCAACTAGGCCCTTAACAGGGTTGAATTGGGCTAAATTAAGTAGTCCATTCAGCACCTGAAATCTTGACCAACGGTGGTACCGCTTGGAAGACAATGTCCCGGGTTGTCTGGGTGGTGGTACCACCCAGACTAGGCAGTGGTACCACTGGTAGTAAATGCTGCTAGTGGTGGTACTGCCCTTGTCAGGCGGTGGTACCACCTAGTGTCAGACCAACGACGGTAGTATCGCCTAGTAACGGCGGTGGTATCGCTAGTACCCCGAAATCCGGGGATGACATTTTTTGGCTCCAATTTTGAAGCCATTGGGGCATATAAAAATCTCACCCTTTTTTGCATGAAAGGGCATAAAAGTGTTTAACATATTCTTAAATCTCTAGGGTGTTAAGTGTTTTAAAAGTGAGAAAGAGTCCTCCCCTCCCTCTCTTAGCTTTGTAAATATCCAAGAAAGAGGAGTGAGGCTTGTAAGGGTTATCTCCTAAACCCGGGAAAAGGAGAAAGCACTGTAAAGAGGTGTTTGGTCCTCACCTATTGAAGGAATGCCTTTAGTATATGCTGGTGACCTCAACGGAGGAGGAATCCAAAAGTGGATGTAGGTCACATCGACCGAACCACTCTAAATTCTAGTGTGCAATTTACATTACTGCAAACCTCCTTAATCTTCTTCTTGCACTTTTACGAAAGTTTTCAAATTCAATTTCTCTCTGAAACGAATTAAATCGAAATGATTTTCGTCGAAATCAGTTTTAATCGAAACAAAGACTTTTGAAATCGAAAAAGTTTTCTACTGCACTAATTCACCCCCCTCTTAGTGCTGCTCTTGATCCTAACAATTGGTATCAAAGCTTCATTTTTCTCATTTAGTTTAACACCCAAGAGAAATGACTCTTTTCGGCTTTCAAGAGGGTCACTCTCTCATTCATCCTCCCATGTTCAATGGGATGGACTACACTTATTGGAAAACTCGATTGAGAGTTTTCTTGCTTTCGTTGAATCTCGATTTATGAAATATTATCAAAAATAGATTTCAAAAGTCTTCTCTTCTAATGAAAGATTGGAATGATTTGGAGAAGAAGAGTTTCTTTTTAAATGCAAAAGATATGAATGCTTTATTTTGCGCCTTGGATAAAACTGAATTCAATCGGGTTTTAACTTGCAAAATGGCTTTTGATATTTGGCACATTCTCAAAATCACACACGAAGGCAATAATAGAGTAAAAGATTCTAAAATAAATTTTTTAATACATAATTTTGAACTTTTTCGAATGAAGCCTAGCGAAACCGTTATTGACATGTACACTCGTTTTACGGATGTTATCAATGGTTTAAAAGCTCTTGGAAAATACTTTTCTAATTTTGAACTCGTTAACAAGATCTTAAGATTTTTTTCTAAAAATTGGAAGTCAAAAGTAACGGTAATACAAGAAACAAAAGATTTAAATATTTTTTCATTTGAAGAACTAATTGGATCTTTAATGACCTACGAAATGACTAATATAGCACAAAACAAACTTAAGAATAACCTTCCAAAGAACAAGAAAGATTTCTGACTTAGAACAATCGAAGACCACTCGAGCATAAGCTCAAGTGATAGTGAACTTGAACTCCTCACTATGAAATTTAAAAAGTTCATGAAACAAAAATTAGAGAACAAAAAGAACCCAACTACTTGCTATGAACACAAGAAGAGAGAAGTACTTTGGGATGAATCAAGCTCCTCTAAAGACGAGGTAAAAATCAACAAAGGCGAGGTGACAAATTACGCCTTAACGACTTTCGATGACGAGATAATCAAAATCCCCTTAGTTTATTTCGAAATTACATGATGCTTTTCATTAGTTATTTTTAATTATTTTTCTTAAAAATTACATGTTTAATAATGTAATAAAAATGGGATCATACTTACCTTTCTAATGATTTAAAAAATAATCATGAAAATTACATGTTTTATGATAAACAAACAAAATGATTTTAATTAAAAATGCCTTATGATATCATGCTTGATGTTTTAATGACGTAATAATGCAATAAAACATTAGATATAAATCTAATGTTTGAACATCTAATAAGGTTAATTTAATAAGCAACAATGTGTATCATGTTGATTTCTATATTATTTTTCGATTTTGATTGGAGATGCTCTATGAGTAATGAAATCATATTTGATTTGAAGTAATGATTTGATATCATGCTTAATGAGTTTATATTTAGAAATGATGCATGATGATCTTTGTGATTTATTTCTTATTGATCTTTGACTTAATAAATCTTACACTTTCGGTTTTAAATGTTGATGCATATTTTTATTTGGCATAAATGAAATATATCGCATGAATTGAAACAACTAAAAAGAAGAAAGGTTTCTCCTTGAAAATTTTATTTTTCCCTACTTTATCGATTTTTTTCAAAAAGGAGATTAATGAATCTATTTATATCACTTTTATGAATCTCTTGGACCATAAAAATGATTTTAAAGAGTTAAATTTGAATGACTTTTTATACAAATCTTTCATATATTCTTAAGATTTATGAATCAAAATCTTATATCTCCTTTGCTTCTTTTTGTTATTTACCAAAAAGAAAAATTATCCAAATGAATCATGTTCTTTCGATATTCATGAATTGATTATAACTTGAAAATTATATTATGAATCAAGATTTTTTTAAATTGTCCTCCTATAATTTTACTTGGTATTTTATTTAAAGAGGAGATTTAATATATGAATCATATCTTTTGGTATTCACATGATCTTATCTTTCATGAGATGATTTCTTTGTATTTATGGCTTGTATACCTTGTGATGACTTGAATATTTACACTAACATGTTTTTCCCTTTTTCTTTCTTGTTTACAATGACAAAAAAGGGGAAAGAAAATAGCTAGCATCTTAAAGATAAACTTAGACATGCTAGATCTTCCAAATGTATAAATTTTTCTTATACATTTTTCGGATTATGATCTTGATCTCTTGAATTTTAGACTTGATCTTTCATTTTTTATGATTGAAATAATGATTGGAATATTGATGTAATTATGAATGATGATTTGGAATCATGCATTTTATATTTTGAAAATATACATGATGATTTGGTATTATGTATACTATACTTCAATTTATGATAATGATGCATGCAATGATGAAATATTCATAATGAAAAATTGTTTTGACATTCACGACTTGATTTTTCATCTTTGTTACTTTATCTTTATCATAATTTAGAAATTACTATAAAAAAAATTACAAAATTATATTCTTCCTCTCTTTTTGCCAATGACAAAGGGGGAGAAAGAATTGCTAGTGTGCACATCTCAAAAGAGAAGAAAAGATTACTAACTTTAATATCTCAAGAAGCAAAACTTGTAATTTGCACATTGCAAAAGGATGCAAGAATCACTAGCTTGCACACTTCAACAAGAAAGCTATCTTGTATTTACTTTCGAAATATTGCTAGCTTACACTTTCTAATATGATGAGAAATTTTTTTTGCTAGCTTGTATGTTGTAGAACATGCTATCTTACTACCTTGCATATCTAAAACTTGATAGCTTGCATGTTCTAATATAATGTAGCATTTGCTAAATTTGCTAGCCTAAAAATTGCATGATAATAAAACTGAAGATTATGTTTATTATGTAATAAGTTGAAATTATATCTCAAACACTTGATAGTTACAATTCTTCTTTTTGTTGATGACAAAGGGGGAGAAGTATGATGTTATGTATAAGTTTATGATAATATGTTACTTGGATTTTTGAATCCAAGAGTTCCATCAATATGCTATATTGATAGAGGGAGTTTGTTTAAACTCCGGGAGTTAATGTTAACTCCATCATCAATTGGTTGTCATCATCAAAAAGGGGGAGATTATTGAATCTCGGATTTTGATGATGAAACCAATTGATAAGTGTTTATGATTTGATCTACGTTTTGAGTGACGCAGGAAGCTTCGATCAGGATGAGACAATTAAAGCAAGAAGAATCATGTTGGGTCGGAGGAAAACATGTCAGAAGATTGGACGTCGAGCCCGTCGGATGTTCGCCGGAAGTTCGTTGGAAGCTCGCTAGAAGAGTAATTGACTTATCGAAACAAGAAGTGCTATGATTATGTCTTAGTTATTATAGTTAAACTATAAATTAAGTTAGGATTGAGAGGTAATCCTACTAACTTAATTAGGAGCTAATTGGGCCCTTAATAGGACTGAATTGGGCTGAATTGAGCAGCTCATTCAGCACTTGAAATCTTAGCCAACGGTGGCACCGCTTGGAAGATAGTGTCCCGAGTTATTTGGGCGGTGGTACTGTCGATAGTAAATGCTGCCAACGGTGGTACCGTCCTTGTCAGACAGTGGTACCGCCTAGTGTTAGACCAACGATAGTAGTACCGCCCAATAACGATTGTGGTACTGCCAGTACCCTGAAATCTGGGGATGTGATATTTTTTTGCTCTAATTTTTAAGCCATTGGTGCCTATAAAAATCTCACCCTTTTCTGCATGAAAGGACACGAAAGTGTTTAACATATTCTTAAATCTCTAGGGTATTAAGTGTTGTAAAAGTGAGAAAGAGTCCTCCCCTCCCTCTCTTAGCTTTGTAAACATCCAAGAAAAAGGAGTGAGCCTTGTAAGGGTTATCTTCTAAACCTAGGAAAAAGAGAAAGCACTGTAAAGAGGTGTTTGATTTTCACCTATTGAAGGAAGGCCTTTAGTGGACGTCGGTGACCTCGACAGAGGAGGAATCCGAAAGTGGATGTAGGTCACATCGACCGAACCACTCTAAATTCTGGTGTGCTTTTCATTTGTACAATTTACATTACTACAAACCTCCTTAATCTTCTCCTTGCACGTTTACGAAAGCTTTCAAATTTAATTTCTCTCCGAAACAAATTGAATCGAAATGATTTTCATCGGAATTAGTTTTAATCGAAACGAAGAATTTTGAAATTGAGAGTGGTTAGCTTTCTGATTGGCTTAATTTTTGTCAGTTTTATTCTTCTCGTGAGTGGTTACCACCAATGCACTCTCACCCAACTCCATCACTGGTCTCTCTTCTTCTTGAATACACAAGATCATTAATTTATTGATTGACCATTTGTCCTTATGTGTATTATATAAAATCTTAAAAGACTCGTACCGTTGTGGAAGAGTGTTCAGAATGTAATGCACTAGGAAGCATTCTGATATATCAACATTGAGTTTCTTAAGTTGAGCTACAATGTCTCACATTTGCATATATGCTCATGGACACCTTTTACATTAATGAGTCTGAGGGATGATAATTTCATTATTAGAGTACTTACTAATGCCTTTTCCGAAGTGATGAATTACTCATCGATAACTTGTAGCAAGTATTGGACCTTCTTATGCTGATCAACAGAACCACACATGCTAGCAATTATCTTAGTCTTGATAAACATCACGTTGAGTTGATTAGATCACTTCGATTGCTCATATAGTACGACCTTAGCTGAAGTGCTAGTGTTAATGACTACAGGTGGTTCATCCTTTCTAATAACATAATCAATATCCATCCACCCTAGATGACCCCTAAGTTCGAGAATGTCATATTGAATATCATATAAATTAATAGTTTAAGAAACTAAAAAAAATTTAAAATACTTAAGTCAAAATTTAAGGCTTAATAATCTAAATTGCATGTTTTACTAATGTGAAACATGCAAAAAAAAAAAAATGAATCTCATAACAGAAAAATTGGCTATGAGTCAAATTTTTTAATTCAAATAGATTCAAACGATCTTTATGATAAAACCATTAAATTATGTACCAATTCATAATGTAAATTATGAAAATAATCTGATATTTTATACTAATTAATTATATAAATATAATAAAAGATCCTATAGAATAATATTTATTATATTAAGTATAATTAATCATAATGTTATGTCTAATTACTTATGTGATCTTTATTTTAATTTTATATATAATTTTAATTAATTAAGGATGCTGTGATCCATATAATCTTAATTAATTAAAATTAATTCATTTTAACATTTGGTATTAGAGTGACATTGATCTCTGCCTGGACATGAATTAATTTAATTTTTTTTTATTTTTTATATCAAATGTAATTATTCTCATTAAGTTCCTTATTCATTATCATTAATTTCGTTATTTATTATGGTCTAAATGTTTTAGTTTCTTCATTCATCATGAATGTAACTGCTATTATTAATTTTTTTTATTTATTAATCAATAAAATTCTTTATGGTCTAAACGTTTCAAATTTGAATTAATTTTTGAATGTTACGAAGTTGATGGTAATAAATGTTCTTGATAGAAGAATGTCTATATAAATAAGTTTTTGGTTCATGGGCTCAATCTCAAATCTTAAGGATTTCTTATATCATCTAAAGCGAGAGTCATGAGCCAAGAAGTACCAAAATATTAAGAGAAACAATTGTTGAGATTCTCGATAACAATGACAGGAGGTACATAATTTTTGTTTTCACATTAGTTTCATTATGTTTTTATTATAATGGTTTCGAAACATATTTTGGTCCTAAATTTTTAACATTTGGCATCAGAGCTATTTCTTAGATAAGTGTCAAGCAGATCTTGATTATTACTATGGAAGTTGAGTTTGTCTCATGTTTTGAGGCTACCTCACATGACGTATAGTTTAAGAGTTTAGAGTCATGGATTCTATTTATATGCTATTAAAGATTTTCTGCGACAAACTGCTATCTTTATGGTTAAGAACAATAAAAGTGGGAGTTGAATTAAATATATCGACATTAATTATTTAGTCATTGAGTATATTAGCACTGAATATGATGATTGCTAATCTTTTGACTAAAGGCATGCCACCTTTGAAATTCAATGATAATATAGAAAAAATGAAACTTGCTCCACTTTGTAATTATATTTAAACTCTTATATATTTTAATATTTTCTTATATTTATGTACACATTAATTTGAGAAAATATGTGTGTATATTAATTTAAGAAAATATATACTAGACTAAGAATAAATATAAGATTTATTTATTAAGTAATATTACCACATTAAGATTAATTCTTAAGAAACTAAATATAATGCACGGATGATAATACTCACTCTTAGATGAATTATCATGTATTTATTTCTTAAGAAAGATTAATTTAAGTCATTAAGTTGATCATGGGAGAATATAATCGTTCTCATTAAGTTCCTCCTTTATTATCATTAATTTCTTCATTTATTATAATCATTTTAATTTCTTTATTTATTATGAATGTAACCATTATCATTAATTTTTATTTATTATCATTAAAATTCTTTATTATGGTTCAAACTTTTTAAAGTTGAATTAATTTTTGAATATTATGAAGTTGATAGTAATAAACGTTGTCGATGGGAGAACATTTATATAAATAAGTTTTTGGTCCCGTTTTACTATTAATGAATGTTCAATTACACTAAAAACACTGAAAATCTTATATCTTCATGACTTTTAACACCATGAATCAAAAGTTTCAAAAGAGAAACCAAAATTAAGCAATATTTATGGTATAAAAATGAAAACTTTTTTCATATTAAGACAGAGGTTTATCACGTCTTTGATATTAAATGTAAAAATATTTACGATCAAAACATGTTTTTAAACCACCATAATAGAAATATAAAGAAATTAATGGGGAAATAAAAATTGATCCGATCATTGTTATTGAGAATTTCAACAATAGTTTCTCTTAATATTTTGACGTTTCTCGGCTCAGGACTCTCGCTTTAGATAGTGTAGAAAATCCTTAAGACTTGAGAGAGATAAAGGATAAGGACCAAAAACCTCATTTAGACATTCTTCTATCAAAAACATTCATTACCATCAATTTTATAAAATTAATTAATGTTTGGACCATAATGAAGAATTTTAATGATAATAAATAATAATAATAATAATAATAATAATAATAATAATAATTATTATTATTATTATATTCATAATGAATGAAAAATTAAAATATTTAGATCATAATAAATTAAAAATTTATGATAATTAATAAGAAACTTAATGAGAATGATTATTTTTTTAAAAAAATGATGATAATAAATGAAGAACTTAATGAGACCGGTTAGGTTACATATATGTTATAGATGTGTTGAACAACAGAAAACATCTTTCTGGCAACATATTAATGTGTATAGGGTTGTTTTACAATTGATGAAACTGTTTACTACTGTTAATAATGCTCATGTCTAATGAGGTTAACAAAGAATTGGATGACAAGACATTCCCACGACCTCGAAGTCCACTTTTGTGTTTGATCTCTGAATTAATGAAGTTTTTAAGGGAAAATAATCTGGTGGCTACTACATAATTAAACATCATTACTTGGTTAATTCTACTGCATATTACTTGTTTCTTTTTCACTCCAAAAAAAGGAAGGAAAAAATAAAAAGGAGTGGACAAAAGAAGACTCGACTGTCAAAAACAGCCTTGTTGCATGTAGTTTGCTTTCATAAAGATACCATATACAATGAGGTCTTCGAGCAGGTAGAGATGCGAGAGCTGCTCCTCCAATCATTGCACGAACACAGAAAGAGTAGGAAGATCAAATAAAACAGGGTGAGAAGATACATGGGGAGTCTTTTGTTTAATGTTGAGACAGTCTCTGATTCCAGCAAATGAGTTCACTAATCTGTATCTCTCATGTCATTGTTAGGTGTTCTTGGGACTTGAGCATGCTTGGACTCAGCTTTAGATTAATCAAGCCTTCTTTACACCTTGCTTTGTTAATAAATAACAAAGCACAGATGCTGATCTTTAGTGTGATGGCAAAGCATTCAGGGACATGGTGGGTACTAATCAGATTTCTTTAGTAAGACCTTCCTTAGGCTATGTTCTTTCATCTTGGAATTTACTTCTATATATATATATATATATATATATATATATATATATATATATATATATCCTGTCATCGGGTGCAACAAGAACTGGAAAAGATTGAAGCAACAATGCCCTAGAAACTAGGACTCAACTACAATTTGTCACAGTTTTTCCACCAAAGGGAATAAACACCATTTCAAGATCATCGTTCTCGAACACTAGAAAGCACTTCAGAACATAGACTCTGGTTCTCCAAAGTAAAAATGTCAGATGACAGGCTCAACACAAAACAAGTACAGAAGAAAAAACCAGGCACCAAAAAAATGAATCAGATTGCTCTGGTCATCATTAACCAGGATCAACTTTGGGAATGTCATAATGCTCACTGAGATTTGCCAAGTACTGGTTAAATTCCTGAATCCGGTCCCGGTGAGATTTGCTTGATATCTTAGCCAATCTGTTCATGTCAATTTTCTGCCTCTGCTCAATATATCGTCTCTCTACTGGAATTAGGAGATCAAGGTGGATGTCCATGGCCGTCAAGCTCGTCAGCTTCAGTCAGGTCTGCAGTATGACCAATAGAGAATCCAGTACCTCCACCTGTACGTTACAAGTAATGAGTAAAAGTGACATTAAAAGATTTGAATTTTGTACATCAAAAACGTCGAGCTTCATGGAAGGGCCAAAGAATTCTAAAACATCTCACTTTGAGGAAGATATGCATTTTTTTAAAGAATAAGAAGGAACATACTAATACTTCTCAAACAATTTCAAGATCGGTAATCAAAAAGATTTTCCTAAATAACGAAGAAACAACATCATTAACAATGTAATTACAGGTAGAAGTCTACTTGTTGGAAGCTTATTTTTCCCGGTACGAGAATCTTTATCGTAATAATGCTAGTCATAAGTGTTTTGCAAGACAATCACATGAATGATGATGACTTAGACATATAATCTTTTTGTTTATTATTATTACTTATTATTTAATCACTTTATATTGCCTATTGCTTAAATATATTGTGATGTTTATGGATCTGTGCAATAAGAATCAGATCGTGATGAGATCACGATAATGAGACTGATTTATCTTTAAACACAGATCCTAAATAATCCCGATCATAGGTTACTCAAGAGGAACATTGAGATATATAGACAGACTGGTGTACTATATACCGTTCATATGATGGATGCAATTGGTCTCATAGTTGCTCGTGTGGGGTCACTAGGGATAAAATACAGGTGCTCATTGGATAATAAGTTTTATGATTGATCCGCTTACAGAATGTTGGATGGTTGATGATACCTAATTGTCATATAACGATTCTGTAATCCCAGTAGTGTATCTGGTCCTAAGACTTGAGATTCTACTCTTTGATACCAAACTTATAGGTCTGGAGGTTCCAGATCTAGCATAGCTAGTCATCGAGAGTGATAGCCAACCTAACGAGGACTATTGAGTGTCGATAGATGATCATCCACTCTTAGTGTCATGAGAGCAATATCCCATATGATTTTGCTTAAACAAATCCCTAACCAAGGTCTTTCGGATTTAAAGAAAAAGAGTTATCTAGGAGAATCCGATTAAAGCGAGACTCGAGTAGAAACCGTATGGGTCTGACAGCACTATGCCTGATATACGGTCCTTGGGATATTATATGGATGAGAGACTATAGGTATACGGTGACCGAGGACAAATAGGTCCAATGGGTTGGATTCCCCTATATCGTTTGGGGATTACAACGTAGTGGCCTAGTACGTCTGCAATCAATGAGTCAAGTGAATTATTATGGAGATAATAATTCATTGAGCCAAAATGAGTTCTGATAGGTATGACTCACGGCTAGCTCAATATGGGGCATAGAGGGTCATACACATATGGTATGCGTTGCGATGAGTAGAGGTTCGGATATAAGATATATGTCGGAGCCCCTATCTTATTGGATATCCAATAAACCTCTAAATTATTGGATCTTATGGATAAGATCCAATAAGAGCCAATAAGAGATTATTGGATATAGATCCACTAATCTAAGAGGCTTGGGTAGTTGGATGAAGATCCAATACCCAATAGGGCAGGATCCATTAACGTTAAATTGATAAGGGACCTCTATAAATAGGAGGGAACCAATGATTCATAAGCTAGAGCTTCTTTAGGTTGTCTTCTCCTATTCTCCTCTCCTTCTCCTTAGATAGCAGGCTAGAAGATTTAAGGAACATCGTCGTAGCCCCACTATATGGATCACCACTAGAGAGGAGGGCGCTTGACTTTCTTCATCATCTCCTACAAATATGCAAGGATTCAGGGATATACGATCTCCCTATGTAAAATACTATCTCACACGTGGTTTTAAGTATCGCGGGTTTTTGTGCACCAATCTTCACACGACGATGAACACATTGATGAGAAATTTTAGGATTTTATTTTCATGTCCTTCTGTTGTGCATGTGATACTCGCAAAGATTTCCTTATAGTGGTATCAGAGCCAAGTTGTTCATGTGAAAGATTAGTTTTGAACTACGTGTATTGTGTTTTAGAGAAGTTTTTGACGTTCAAATCGTTGATGCAATTGTTGCTGCCCTTGCTGCCCTCGTAGATGGACTGTCATTTGCATGCAAGGGGTTGGCGACCATCAGGTTGCTGCCGGCGGCCAATTGTCAGCATTGGTGCCTACAGGGACGGGCACTGCACCACAAGGGGCAGCGCCTGCAGGTGTTGCACCCGTGGGCAAAACCGCCCGTAGGGGCGGCAGGGCCCATTGGGGCGCCCGCCCAGCAGGGCAGCGGCGTCGGCGGGCGTTGCACCCACGAGCAAAGCAGCTCACGAGGGCGACAGTGCCCGCAAGGGCACCCACTTGGAAGGGCGGCGCCGCCCGCGGGCAGCTCGTCGCGATGTCCCCACCGCATAGGGCCATCCCCAACAGGGTAGTGGCGACCGCAGCAAGCAAAGGCAAGGGAAGGTTTAGGGTTTTCTGGGCAAAAGATAGTTTTGCCCCTCAGAAATTCCAAGTTTTGTCCTTTTATCATAATTACCAAAATACCCCTTAAAATTTAAAAAATTCCCTACATGGCTCAATTTTAAAAATATTAATTAATTAAAAAGTTTAATTATTATTATTATTATTATTATTATTATTATTATTATTATTATCTAGTAGTCCTACATAATAATATTTATATGTGATGTATGATATGTGAACGAATAATCATGGACCGTGTGATGTATGTGTACTTGTGATTATTATTATTAGGGCCTGCGAGCCTCCATTTTATTTCTCATTTATTATCGGGCCTGCATGCCTATGATTAAGTTGTAATCACACGATGAGGCGCAACGAGAGCGTGGAAGCGATAATGGGACCCACGAGACGAATGATCGCGATATATGGAGATACGTCGAGATGCTGACGAAACCGATGAGGATGAGATGGACGATCACAAGGCATGGAGATACACCGCTGCACACATATATCTTGATGTGAGTGATTAAGCCCACTAGCTTAGGCTTGATCACATTAGGCTATGGTCCATGATCATCTGGTGTAATTGCTCATGTGATATGTGATTGCTTATATATATATATATATATATATATATATATATATATATATATATATATATATTATATGTATATGTGTGACATGTTATATTAGGAGATCAAATCAAAAATCCCCTCTTTCGATAATATTAAGTTGGTAAATGTGAGGTAATTAGATTGACCCATGTGGCCTTCCATCGTTATAGGTAGGGACCGATTCTCGATGTATGTTGAGTTAGTCGAGTCCTATGATGCTCACTTATATTGTGACTCGCTATCTTCCCTATGACATAAAGATGTTATCAGTGACCTGAGGACATGGTATGCTTGGTCGAGTCCCTCGAGAGTATATCATCGAATCAGACTCATCTTGTAACGATAGTGTTAATTTAACCGAACAACATGGTTGGTTGAGTCTCTTGAGACCATGGTGGTTTGGAGGTCGAATAGGACGAGAATCATAAGGAGTTGTGGTCGAGTCCCTCGAGGTTACACTAAAATACTGATTGGATCTTGATCCCCACTAGAACCCAACCAGAGACTTTCATTTCATATACTGAGGGTGTCGCGTGACTCGCTAGTAAAATAGTGGGAGTAGATTAAGATAGAAGTCCATATCTTATTTATTTATTTTTATAAAATCTGTATGTTATTTATTTTTACTACATCTTTATTTTCAAAAAATATCGTTTTCAAATCCCTTACATGACATACTTGATGTCAACCGCCTCATTAGTTCGAATTATATAGATTGACTTCATAACTTGAGAATTGTTCTCACGGTGGAGAAAATGGCGTACGTCCTTGATGCATTGATGTCTACACCCGAGAAAAGGGCAAGCGAGGATGAGATTGCTCGTTACGTGAAGTATATAGATGACTCTACTCTTGCTTAGTGTTATATGTTGGACTCCATGACTCCTAAGTTACAAAGACAACATGAAAAGATGGATATCAAATTCATTCTCCTACATGTCTGCAAACTGTTTGAGGAACTGGGAAGGACTCAGCAATATGAGATATCCAAGAGCCTCTTCCATACTAGGATGACTAAGGGGACATTGGTTCAGAACCATGTCCTAAAGATGATTGAGTGGATAGAGAAACTCACAGGTTTAGGAATGGTCCTAAAGGATAACTTGTGTGTGGATCTTGTGCTTCGATCCCTACCAGATTCCTTTTCACAGTTCATAATAAATTTTAATATGAACAAGCTTGAAATAACTCTCCCTGAGCTCCTCAATATGTTGAGGGAGACAAAGAGCATTACCAAGAAAGAGAAGCCAATTCTCTATACCGGTGAGACCAAAAATAAAAGGAAAGCAAAAAAGTCCCTTAAGAAGGGCAAGGGCAAGGGCAAATCGGGTAAAACAAAGGTTGCTAAGAAAGACCCGGTAAAGAACAAAGGCCAATGCTTCCACTACGACAAAGATGGGCACTGGAAGAGAAACTGTAAAGAATACCTTGCAGAGATGGTGAACAGAAGTTTGGAGAAGCTCTAGGTATATTCATGATCAGTTTCCATTTGTTAGACTCTTATGATAACACATGGGTATTGGATACTAGTAATGCTTATCATATTTACAATTCGTTGTAGGTTATAGCAAGACCTAGGAGATTGGCGAGAGGCGAGATGCGAGATGGACTTCAAAATGGGGAATGAAGTAAAAGTTGTTGTAGTAGCTGTTAGCGA
The DNA here is from genome assembly GCF_036884655.1 of Musa acuminata AAA Group. Taxonomy (NCBI): domain Eukaryota; kingdom Viridiplantae; phylum Streptophyta; class Magnoliopsida; order Zingiberales; family Musaceae; genus Musa; species Musa acuminata. The sequence continues at coordinate 14,149,642 of NC_088346.1, read as the reverse complement.
GGTCACCCTACATTTGCTTGGTGGGGTAATTATTACATTGGATGCATGCTATTTTGTTTATTCTATTATCAAAAATATTATTTTCATTTCATGTTTGATAGCTAGTGAATATAAATTAGTTTTTTAGAACAATGGTTGTTCAATATTATTAGATGATGAGATCATCATGAGAGGAACATTGCATAATGACTTGTTTATGCTGGACACTACTCCACATATCATGAATGTAAGCATGTCTAAGAGGAAACAAGATGAGGTGAAAAGTGCATACCCATGACATTGTAGACTACGTCACATCTATAAGAAAATGATCCAAAAGTTGCTAAAGGATAGATATCTAGATCCATTCGACTATGAGTCATATACAACTTACGAGCCTTGCCTTCGTGGAAAATTGACCAACTCTCCTTTTAGTGGAACTGGTGAGAGAGCCACCGAGCTATTAGAACTCATATATAGTGATGTATGTGGACCCATGTCAACTCATGTCATAGGTGGTTACTCCTACTTTTTTACTTTTACTGATGATTTCTTAGGGTATGGACATGTGCACTTGATAAAGTACAAGTCCGAGGCCTTTGAGAAATTCAGAGAGTATAAGAATGAAGTGGAGAACCAGATTAGAAAGAGTATCAAGATTCTTCAATCAGATCAAGGAGGTGAGTACTTGAGTACAAAGTTCATCCAGTTCCTCAAGGATCATGAGATTCTATCACAATGGACATCTCCTTATATACTTCAGCTCAATGGTGTATCTGAAATGAGGAATCATACACTGTTAGACATGGTACGGTTCATGATGAGTTTCGCTGACCTACCCATCTCATTTTGGGGATACGACCAAGAGACTGCAACTTACCTTTTGAACATAGTTCTAACTAAGTCGGTAGTGTCTATACTATATGAGACATGGAAAAGGAAAAAACTTAAGGCTATTAAGATTTGGGACTGCTTTGCCCACATTAAAAGACACAACCCCGATAAGTTGGAATCGAGGATTGAGCGATATAAGTTCGTAGGATACCCCAAAAAAGCCTGTGGATATTATTTATATCATCCCGAGAACCAAAAGGTCTTTGTAGCCAAGAGAACAATATTCCTTGAGAATGAACACATTCTTAGTAGAGATAGTGGGAGCATAATAGAGTTGAGCGAGGTTGGAAAACCTAGCTCAAGCACCACTCCATAGCCCAAGTCTGTTCAAGCACTTAGCACACAAGTTTCGACTTTACGTAGGTCCGACAGAGTATCTCATCCTCTTGAGAGATATGTGGGACATATTAGAAAAGAGGATGTTAAGAATATTGATCCTTAGACCTACGAGGAGACTATTACGAGTATAGAATTCGAGAAGTGGCAAGAAGCCATGAATTTTGATATTGATTCTATGTACTCCAACAAGGTTTGGAACCTAGTTGATGCACCTGAGAGTATTGTACCCATCGGTTGCAAGTGGATCTTCAAGAAGAATATCACAATAGATGAAAAAGTAGAGACCTATAAAGCAAGGCTAGTGGCTAAGGGGTATCATCAAAGACAATGATAAAACCTGTATTCCTCAAAGACTATGATGAAACCTTTTCTCCCATAGCCATGCTAAAATATATCTGAATTCTATTGGCTATTGCAGCAATTTATGATTATGAGATATAGTAGATGGACGTGAAAACTGTATTCCTCAATGGCAACCTCAAGGAGGAGGTGTATATGATACAGCCTGATGGATTCGTGTCCAAGGACTATCCAGATAATGTATGTATGTTTCTTAGATCCATTTATAAACTAAAGTAAGCTTTCCGAAGTTGGAACATAAGATTTGATGAGGCAATCAGATCTTATGATTTTGTTAAGAACAAAGATAAACCTTGTGTGTACAGAAAGGTAAGTGAGAGTACTATCACCTTCTTAGTGTTATATGTGGATGACATCCTGATAATTAAGAATGATGTAGAAATGCTATCCACAATAAAGACTTGGTTATTTAGACACTTCTCCATGAAGAAATTAGGAGAAGCATCCTATATCTTGGGGATTCGGATCTATAGAGATAGATCCAAGAGGATGTTTGACTTATCTCAGTCCAGGTACATAGATACTATTATCAAAAGGTTTGGCATGAAAAATTCTAAGAGAGGTCTTATACCGATGAGACATGGAATATCACTTTCTAGGAGTATGTCCCCAAAGGCTCCTAAAAAAATGGCGAACATGGATAGGATACCCTATGCCTCAACGATATGGTCTATCATGTATGTCATGCTATATACCAGGCCTGATATAACGCATGCTCTGAGTGTCACGAATAGGTTTCAAGCGGATCTAGGCTTAGAGCACTAGAAAGCAATAAAGAGTATCCTTAAGTACTTAAGAAGGACTAAGGATCTTTTACTAGTATATAGAGGTGGTAGCCTTAGGGTTGAAGGCTACATGAACTCAAGTTTCCAATCTGATATCGATGACAGTAAGTCGAATTTGGGGTATATGTACACCTTGAATGGAGGAGCAGTATATTAAAAGAGCTTCAAGTAAGATACTATTGCTGACTCGACCACAGAGGTAGAGTGCATTGTTGTAGTAGAGGCAGCAAAGGAGGGAGTTTGGATGAAGAAGTTCATCATAGATCCAGGAGTCATACTGGGTAGTGAGGAGCCAAATCTCTTATATTATGATAACAACGAGGCGATTGCTCAAATGAGGGAACCTAGGTCTCATCAAAAGTGTTCTGAGGAGGTTCCACCTGATTAGAAAGATCATGACCCGATAAGATATAGAAGTGAAAAGAGTTCCATCTGAAGATAACATTGCAGATCTACTAACAAAGTTGTTGAATCATATGAGAGTCATAAGGGTATGATGAGGATTAGACACATAGGTGATTGACTTTAGGTCAAGTGGTAGATTGCTAGTCATATATGTTTTGTAAGCCAATCGCGTGAGTGATGACACATGTGACTTGACACGCAGTCTTTTTACTTATTATTATTACTTGACATTTTATCACTTTATATTACCTATTACTTGAATATATTGTGATGTTCATTGATCTATGCAATGAAAATCGGATCATGATGAGATTACGATAATGAGACCGATTCGCCTTTAAACACATATCCTAAATAATCCCGGTCATAGGTTACTTGAGAGAGACATCGAGATAATCGGATAGACTGGTGTGTTGTATACTCATCCATATGATGGATGTAGCCGGTCTCATAGCTACTCGTGTGAGAACACTAGGGATACAGTACATGTGCTTATTGAAGAATGAGTTCATTTATTGATTCGGTTACGGAATGTTGGATGGTTGATAATGCCTTATTATTAAACAGCGATTCCATAGTCCCAATGGTATATTTGGTCCTTAGACTTGAAACACCAAGGATATCATATATAAGTACTCCACTCTTTGATGCCTAACTTATAGGTCTGAAGGTTCCAGATCTAGCACAACCGGTCATGGGGAGTGGTAACCAACCTTACGAGGACTATTGAGTTTCGATAGAGGATCATCTACTCTCGGTATCATGAGAGGAATATCTCATGTGTTCTTGCTCAGACAAATCTCTGGTCAGGGTCATTTGGATTGAGGGAGAAAGAGTTCTTCAAAAGAATCCGATTAGAAAGAGACTCGAGTAGAAATCGTATGGGTCTAATAGCATCATGCCCGGTATACAATCTTTGGGATATTAGATGGATGAGAGACTATAGGTATATGGTAACTAAGGACAGATAGGTCCAATGGATTGGATTCCCCTATATCGTCTGGGGACTACGACGTAATGACCTAGTATGTCCGCAATCGATGAGTCGAGTGAATTTTTATAAAAATAATAATTCACTGAGCGAGAAGGAGTTCCGACATAAATGACTCACGGCTAGCTCGATATTGGGCCTAGAGGGTTATACACATGGTAGGCGTTACGATGAGTAGAGGTTCGGATATGAGATATCTACTAAAGCCCTCTATCTTATTGGATCCTATGGATGAGATCCAACAAGAGCCAATGAAAGATTATTGGATATAGATCTACTAATCTAAGAGGCTTGGGCAGGATACATTATGATTAAGTTGATAGAGGACATCTATAAATAAGAGAGAACTAATGGTTCATATGCTAGAGCTTATTTGGGTTACCTTCTCCTATTCTCTTCTAGCCAAGAGATTTAAGGAGCATCGTCATAGCCCTACTGTGTGAATCACTGCTAGAGAAGATGGCGCTTGATTTCCTTCATCCTCTCCTACAGATCTGTAAGGATTTAGAGATATACGATCTCCCTGTATAAAATACTATCTCACACATGTTTTTAAGATTCGTAGGTTTTTATTCATCAATCTTCACACGACGATGAATACATCGATAAAAATTAAAAAAAAAATTATTTTTATGTTCTTCCGCTATGCATATAATCCCCTGTATCGTCTCGGGACTACAGCGTAATGACCTAGTATGTCCGCAGTCGATGAATTGAGTGAATTATTATAGAGATAATAATTCACTAAGCAAGAAAGAGTTCTGACATGAATGATTCACGGCTAGCTCGATATTGGGCTTAGAGGGTTATACACATATGGTAGGCGTTGCAATGAGTAGAGGTTCGGATATGAGATATCCGTTGAAGCCCCCTATCTTATTGGATCCTATGGATGAGATCCAACAAGAGCCAATGAAAAATTATTGGATACAAATCCACTAATCTAAGAGGCTTGGACAGGATCCATTATGATTAAGTTGATAGAGGACTTCTATAAGTAGGAAAGAACTAACGGTTCATATGCTAGAGCTTATTTGGGTTACCTTCTCCTATTCTCCTCCGGTCAGGAGATTTGAGGAGCATCATCATAGCCCTACTGTATGAATATAGAGAAAGACGCTTGATTTTCTTATCCTCTCTTACAAATCTGTAAAGATTCATGGATATACGATCTCCCTATATAAAACATTATCCCACCAGCTTTTACATCTAACGCTTCCCCCGGTCCCGCCAACAACATTCTACATTTACCTGCTAGAAGTTACTCATTCAGCACATAAAACAATGCTCATTCATATAGATTAGTTCATGTAAAACAAGATAATAATATTAAAAGGCTTAAAAATGTTGCGACCAGTTTGTTTCCCATGAATGAACTAAGAACCATATTCAACGCAGTCCTGCTTCTGTAAGCATTCTGTCAACAATAGCAAAAAATCCTCAAATCTACATCTTCTCTTATTTCTTCCCGAGGTCACCCTTCTATTTCACATGATATATTCTTGATGATACTCCTACAGCGAGCACCTAAAGAGCTGCTATTAAAATCATGACTAGCCAGATAGTTTTATTGTTCCTCCTGAAACATTTCTCAATTCAAGCCCCATTTCACCAAAATAACATTGTTTTTTCCGGTCTAGTTGAGAGCAAAATCTTGTTGGTCACATGAGTATAATAAGCTAACAACACTGTGTCCAGAGAACTGCCCAGACAACTGAACCACAAAGTAGATTGATAATTAGAAGAACAAGCGGACACAACAAGGAGCTGTAGACTCCAAAGCACCTGTTATAGAAGAAGGCCCCATCAGACGAGAAGATAAGTTGCTAACTTGATACCTACATCCTAAAACCTATTTAAAATTTTTATAGAGTAATTATACTTATTCTACACCGGTTTAGCATATGTCTCCATTGAGATTGATAAATCTATCAGCTTTTTTGCATTATCCACATCATTGTCATAAATTTATTTAGCAAACGAAATTAATTATCATCATATCAATAACTAAATGCAGCATTAGTTACAACCTCAAAGTGAATCCCCTGCTTCAAGATAAATTACAAGATCCAAGAAGCTAACTTTATTGAGTAAAAAATTCTCATCAAACTGAGAAAGATGTTAACTTGAAAGGAGCCAACAAATTTTGCTACTTGTACCTTAGCAAATCTAAATAGAGTATTAGGTCACTGATGAGAGGCAAAAACAGATACCTGCTGATCCCCAAAGCCATGTAGGATTAGCAAACCAATACCTTAGAAACAAAACAAGAGGAATAAGCAATTTAACCAGAACAACATTAATTTTTTTTTTTTAGAAAAAAACTTTAGCTTAAAACATTCAACATGCCTAATTTAGTTTAGGAAGACATGGAAGATGCCCATTCCTTCCCTACATGTCATCAATGTATTCGCATCAACCTCGAAGCACAAGCATCCAGGTGCCTACCCCAACAAAGGTAACCTTTTCGCCACATTATTAAGTCAATTATGAACATCCATATTAAAGCTTCTTACGATTTCACGTCTGCTGCTCTACTTGACCCAGAAATTCTGCTGAAAGAATGTTCTAATACCTATTTACCCTAGAGGATCCTTCAACAACGAGCAACAAGCAAAAAATCATTTACCACTAGAATAGAACAACATTGAGCGCTCCTATTCACACAAAATGCAACTTCTCTTTCTTCTGTAAAACATATCGAAGAAAACCAATAGTAATCTTAGAAGACACACAAATACAAAAGTAGGTGACTTTTTCTTGTTCTGCGTGTATGGCCATCGAGGTACAGGTGATTGATCACCGATAGACTAATTAAAGAAGAAACTTGAGAATAGGTGCAAATGAAAAGCAAAATTCATCCAAAAACGAGAGATGAACCAAAGATTTGGGACACGATTCTGATCCAAACCCAATCCAATCAACGAAACATCCGATTAGTTGAAAAGGCCAGATTCTAACCTCTCTTATTCCTGTTCCCTCTTTTGAAATAGTCGACGATCCAAAGGAGGAGGTGGAGGAGATTCGCAACGATAATGCTTGCCCGACGAAGCAAATCGAAGGCCCGCTAGCGACACGAGAAAGGCAAAACAGGAAGATAGATTTATGCACGCGCGTCGGATTCACGGCTCGGACAATGGCAAATTAGTTAATAGAACCTTCTGGAAGTGAAGAGTGTGTTCACACACATATAGTAATAATATTTTTTTCAAATATTTAAACATTTGTTGATCTTTGAGATTTTTCTAGGTTCTATAAATACAGTCCTAAATCTCTAACCAATTGAATTCAGAGACCAATGAAAAATTTTCTCTTATTTATGTATGATTTATTATTTAATTTTACTATTTAATTCACTGGAAGATGTTAGTCAAGTCATTCCATGATCATACTCTTAATAATTTCTTGATCAAAATCCAAATACCCTACATTTTTTATTTTATTTTGGAGCCGTAATTTAAAAAAAAGGGATAAAGATACAATTGACCACTTTTTTTTTTCTTCCTCCCTTTCTCCCAATTGGATCAGAAATCGATCTAACATAAATAATAACTAATAAAAATATTATATATTTATTTATATTAATAAAAATTTATATATAATTAAATCTCAAAATTATAAGACAAAATAATGGAATAATTACAACATTATAATTTCAGCTTAAATTGATCAAAAATAATTTTTTTAAAATTTTAAGAGTTGAATTAATCGAAAATAGATCTCTTAATTGCTTAAAAAAAATCAATTATGACTTCATTTGACATTTTTAATGTTTCATAAAATCTTGCTATTTTTGGGTAATAATATATCTAAGTTATATTATTCTTGAATGAGAAATTTTAATATTTTCAGGGAACTCTAAAGAGTAGCTTCCAAAGGTGTTACCATTTTTACTATATATATATATATATATATATATATATATATATATATATATATATATATATATATATATATATATATATATCAATCCTTTAAGGTGTGAAGTTATGGTCTTTTAATTTATCTAATTTAAGATGAATTTGCCATAACTTTGGAACAAAATCCACTTGATTATTGTTATAGAAAGTTTTGTGATGTTCGATTCAAAAGAGTTTTTGTAGACCTGAAGCACATTATTTTGGGATCCTATACAAGAACAGTGTAACTCACAACCTTCCTTTTCCAAAATTCTTTAAATTTTCAGAAAATCTTCCATTTAACTTACGAATACCTAAATGATCTTTTTATTTTTTTAATTTATTATGAAGTATATTTTTTAATAATTTTATTTCGACCTTTAAAGGTGTGAAATTATGATTTGTTTTTATTTTACTCAATTTTATTGTATCTCGGATTTTGATGATGAAATCAATTGTCATTTGTTATTTAATCCATATGTTTGTTGAGATAAGTGTGCAGGATTAACTACGATGAAAGTAAGACATACAGTAGGAATTGAGCCGGAGTCAAAGACTATGATCACGTTGGGAGTTCGAGAGCTCGACGGAAGTCCGAACGGTCGTCGGAGGTTCTGCGGGAACAAATCCGAGAAGTCCAGGAGCTTGTCAAAAGAAGCTCGTCGGAACTCGCCAAGTGGATCGTCGCAAGTCCAGGAGTTTGCCGGAAGTTCGTCGGAGCATTGCCGGAGATTCGTCGGATGTTCGCCGGAAGAAGCGATTGACACACCGGAGCAAGCTGTCGTAAATGTCTTAAGAATTATCGTAGTTAGCATGAAGATTAAGTTAGGAATGGGAGGTTATCCTATTAACTTAATCTGGGGGTAATTGGGCCCTTGACAGACTTAAATTGGGCCGAATGGATCAACCCATTCGGACCAGAATTCCTACTAGGCGGTGGCACCGCTAGGGTCGGCGGTGGCACCGCTTGGGCTTAGTCTCCAAGCGAGACTGGGCGGTGCAACCGCCCCTGATAGGCGGTGGCACCAGCAGGGCTCAATCTCCGCGAGACTGGGCGGTGCAACCGCCCCTGTCAAGCGGTGGCACCGCCTAGAGGCTCAGTCTCCGAGCTCTGCCAAGCAGTGCAACCGCCCCTGACAAGCGGTGGCACCGCCCAAAGGCTCAGTCTCCGAGCTCTACTAAGCGGTGCAACTGCCCTAGTCAGGCGGTGCAACTGCCAGACCCCGGAATTCCGGGAGATGATAGTTTTGAGCTCGAAATTCAAACTGGTTTGGGGCCTATAAATACCCCACCCTTTCAGCAATGAAAGGGCAACCAAAAGCACCGAAAATCCAATCTTACTCTGTGATTTTTAGAGCTCAAAAGTGTTGTAAAGGCTAGAAGTTCTCCCTCTTTTTCCAAGTTTTGATCTTTCAAGAGAGGAGAGAAAAGTTTGTAAGGGTTGTCTCTTAAGCCCGTCAAAAGGAGTAAAACTGTAAAAGGGTGGTTGGCCTTCGCCTATTGAAGGAAGGCCTCTAGTGGATGTTGGTGACCTCGTTGGTGGAGGAAGCCAAAAGTGGATGTAGGTCAAGATTGACCGAACCACTCTAAATCTCGGTTTGCATTTACTTTGAGCATTTTATCTTTACTACAAACCTCCTTAATAGCTTAATGTCTTCTGCTCTTTTACGAACTCACTTTCAAGTTTCCGAAAATGGTTTTACATCGAAAATCAGTTTTATCGTACGAACATCATATTTCAGTTTGCGCTTACATTCTGATTTCTATCTTAACTGTAAACTTCCTGCCTTACTTTACTTCAGATACATTTCCATAAGCTTTCAAAGTTATTATCTGCACGAAACGACTTTTACGTCGTAATCAAATTTCAACGTACGAACGCAGTTTTAATCGTCGAAAGTTTTCTGCTGCACTAATTCACCCCCCCCCCCTTTTAGTTCTCTTGATTCTAACAATTGGTATCAGAGCGGGGTAAACTCTCAAATGGATTAAAACCCAAGAGAGATGACATACGCCAGAAATCAAGAGGGTCACTCTATTACACATCCACCCATGTTCAATGGGACGGACTACACCTATTGGAAGACCCGAATGAGGATCTTCCTTCTTTCAATGGATTTTGAACTTTGGAATCTTATCGAAAATGGATTTTCGAAGTCTTCTCTTCCAATGATCGATTGGAATGAATTGGAGAAGAAGACTTTTGCTCTTAATGCAAAGGCTATGAATGCCTTATTTTGTGCGCTTGATAAAAATGAGTTCAATCGTGTTTCGATTTATGAAATTACGTTTGATATTTGGCATACACTCGAAGTGACTCACGAAGGCACAAGTAGAGTGAAAGAGTCAAAAATCAATCTTTTGATACATTCTTTTAAACTTTTTCGAATGAAACCGAGCGAGACTATTGGCGACATGTACACCCGTTTCACGGATGTCGTCAATGGTCTAAAAGGACTCGGCAAAAGTTTTTTGGATTTTGAGCTCGTAAATAAGATTCTAAGATCCCTTCCTAAGAGTTGGGACCCTAAAATCACTGCTATTCAAGAGACTAAAGATTTAAACAACTTCAAGAACTAATCGGGTCATTAATGTCCTATGAAATGACTTGCAAGGCTCATGAAGAGCAAGAAGACATCCTTCCAAAGAACAGAAAGGATATGACACTTAGAACTTTAGATAACCACTTGAGAGAGAAAACTCAAGTGATGAGAACTGTGACGATGACTTGGCACTTCTAACAAGGAAATTCAAAAAATTCATTAAAAGAAACAAGTTTAAAAGTGACACAAAAGATAAACTTGAACAAAAAAAGAACCAAGTTATTTGTTACGAATGCAAAAAGCCGAGATACTACAAAAGTGATTGTCCCCAAGCCAAGAAGAGAACAACAAAGAAGAAGGCGCTCAAAGCAACGTGGGATGACTCGAGCGCATCTGAAGAAGAGGAGTCCAACACCGAACAAGTTGCTAATTACGCCTTAATGACCATCGGAGAAGAGGTAACAAATTTAATTGATGCAGATTTATCATTTAATAAATTATTAAATACCTTCCATGACTTATTTGATGAATATAAAATAATTAATAGAAAATATAAATTATTAAAAAATAAGCATGATAGTCTTGTTAGCAATTTTGATAAATTAAAAACTGAATATTATGATAATTTAGCTTAATGTGAAAAATGCCATGATCTAGAAACTCTCCAAAAGGAAAACTTGCTACTTAAGGACACCTTGAAGAAATTTGAGGTTGGTAGCAAGTCTTTGAACATGATCCTTATAAACATGGTCACGTTCCCAAAAGAAGTGGAATCAGACTCGTGAAAAGTCCTCACCAAAATCCAACCACTTTCATAAAAGGCCCTATCTTACATGTTCAACACCAAAGCAAATGCAACTTTTGTTGTAAACAGGGACATAAAACATATCATTGTCCATTCAAGAAAATTAGTCCGAACAAACTGATTTGGGTTCCTAAAGGAACCATAATAAACTCTATGCAACATAATAAACAATATAGATCAGTTTTTGAGGCACCCAAAAGTAAATGGGTACCTAAAAATCACCCCTTCTTGTAAAAACATACACCATCAAAAGCTAGGAGCAAGAGATAATATCTTGTTTTTTGGGTACTCGATATTCATGACTCGAGATCCAAAAGAACACGTAATGCTCTCTAGCATAAATAGTAAAAAAAAGAGGATTAGAAAATTAATATTGCAGAGTGATACTAATACAATCATGTTTAATCCCTCAGATTTTGAAACTCATAATTCTCCCTTCACATACCCTCCGGATTTCTGAACTCATCAAATTGATTTCTTTATTTTTAATTTCGTTTAGGATTAATTACATGAAAATAAAAAAAATAGAAATCATGCTTATCATTCTAGTAATTTTGAAAATAATCATGAAAATTGTATGTTTATGATAAACAAAATGATTTTGATTAAAAATGCCTTATGAAATATGATATCATGCCTAATAAATTTATTTTTTGAAGCTATGCATGATGATGATAAGTTTTAGGTAATTTATAGTTTATTGATTATTGATGATTTCCATAATGATCTTTTACGATTTATGGATTATCTATATCATTAACTTACGTCTTACAAGCAAAGTTTGTCATAAACTTGCAAAGCTTACCAACTTGGATAATAAGTCATGAACATGTCTAAAATTGTGTACGACATTTAAAGTAGAATATGCGCGTCACAAGATCTATTTTGAACGTACGAAATTTCTCATCTTGAAATGGAAACTCTTGCGTAATTACGAAAGTAAAGTTGATTGCTCCACAAATGAAACCTCTCCTCAAGTTAAAAACATCCAAATCAGTCCATACATCCCCCAAACAAGTGCTCACCGCCTGTAGGCGGTGGCACCGCCCAGTTGGCGGTAGCACCGCTGGTTGTCACGGGTTGCAAGCGGTTGCACCGCCCCAGCCAGTGGTGCAACTGCTTGCAATCTTGCCTCTTTTAAACCGAGCTAGGGCCGGCGGTGGAACCGACCCCAACTTACTCCCTTCCCCTCTTTACACCACCAAAGCTTCTCCACCTTCATTTCTCCCAAATACTCATCATTTCAAAGCAAAAGATCAACAATCTCTCTTTCTCTTAAGGATCTTACTTAAGGTATTCTCTAAGAATCCTTTAAATTCTATTTTTGAGTCATTTATTCTTGCTTATTACTATCTTCTTAAATAATAGTAGTTATGGGCTCTAGAAGATCATCTAGGGACAAAGGGAAGAGAAGATTAGAAGAAGACTTTGATCTTACCCTTTTCGATTCAAAATATCATGCTGAAAAATTTTCTTCCTTTGAATTTAGAAGTATCAATAAGGGAAAACATGTAGATCTAGATGAACTAAGAGACTTAGAGACAATCCAATGATTTGCAAACTTAGATCTACTCCCAATTTTATAAATTAGTGAACCCATTTATCCAAGACTTGTTAGATTGTTTTACAATAATCTACAAGTAGATGAAGAAGAAAGAATGTCTACCTATCTCCTAGGACAACACATCTCCATTACGGATAGATTCATTTGCGACATGATAGGCATTCCTGTAAAAAATAGAGGTCTTTATTTTAGAGGATCGTGGGATAATGAAACAGTTGGGATAACATATGTTGAAGCCTTACGAACAATTTTTGATTATCCCAACTTAGTGATAGTTCCTAAAAGCTGTGAACATCTACTACCACTAAACACTAAGGTACTTCATCATATTATAACTCGCATCATTCTCCCTAAACAATACCATCATGATGAAGTAAGTCAAATAGAATTAGGAACCATGTATTGGATCATGAAAGGACATAACATCTATTTTGGTTACCTTATCCAACAAAATATGATAGAACTATCTAAAAAAGACATGATGCTTCCATATGGTGGTATAATCACTAGAATACTTAAAGTCTATGATATTCCAATACCACCCGACGAAGAAGTAATGAAAGTAGATAGGTTTAGCATAATAAATAAAAATCTACTTCACCGATTGAGATGTTTTTATAGAAACGGTAATTGGGTTAGAATGCCTAGAAGAAATAATCCCTCTCAACCAGAACCAGAACCCGAAACACTAGTCTTTAGGGATACTCAATCTCCTCCGATCTGTCCCTTTGAGGAAACACATCTATTTGAGCAAGCTCCTGCATTATCTATCGAAGACATTGGAATTTAGATGGACCGATTTGAATAAAGACAAGATCGGCTTGAACATCGATAAGATCAAATCCTATCTGAACTGCAGCAAATTCATCGACAATTTGACTCTTTATTTAGGCACTTTAATTTTTCACCTCCCGAATAAGCTTGTATATATGGACACAATCACCTCTTGTTGTAACAATTACGTTGTTGTAAACTCTTTATATTACTCACCTTGATCACAATGCCTTGATGAGTACTAATCTTTGATATGGTTATTTGATGTATTAATTGGTGAGAATATGCAGGGTTACGTTGCTCAGTCTCGTTACTCATTATCGGATTTCATGTTGAAATTAAATGTTTCTATAATGCCTACTTTGAAAACTTTATGTCTTGGTTTCCATGATAAATGTGATTTGAGAAAGTAATATAGCCATGAAATTGATGTGTCATTTCCATGATGTTAATGTGACATAATATTACTATGATGTTGACGTATTGCCATAATACTAAATATCAACTAGCTGATATTCTTATAAAACCTCTAAGCGAAGAACAATTTGATTTCATTAGAAGAGAATTAAGAATGTTAATGTGTCCGAATGCATAAACTTGTTAAAATCATTTTTCGGACTTTATTGATTGAATGATCAAATCACTTGATTGTCATTACATGCCTAAAATTACATGTTGGAAATTATGTTTTTTGGATTCTAAAATTTTCATAACAATGAGCTTGTTTTGTCTTCATGATTGTATTTGAAAATCTATAGTATAGTCCTGTCCGAATGTATGAAAGTGTTAATTTCATTTTCGGATTCTCTTAACTAGTGGTATTCTAACAATCGGATTTTCTCGATACATTATCCTTTTTCGAACTTAATAAGCATATGTATATCGAGTTTGATTCTCATCATTGATTTTTGACATATGGAATCAACTAGCAAAAACATCTCTCATACACTTATCATGTGAAAAATATTTTTTTGATTCCTGCGTGTAAATTCCTTTTTGAAATATAGATGATAGTGTTTTTACTTGTAAGGATTTGTTTCACATACATATCTTGATCCTTGTAAAAATGGAATATGATTTAATCTCTCATCGATTTTAACTTCATTCAAAGTAAAGTCACAGATAACTGGTATCACAAATAGCCTTCCTCCTTCATGCAAAAAGATAATAACAAATGAAAAGAAAGAAGTATTAAAAGCTATCTCCATGTCATGTTTTCCTTAAGATGTTTGCATAATTAGTATCCTATCACTCACTGTTAGAAAATGACATGAACCTAGTTATGGCATGAATAAAACCGCACTTATGCTTAAAAATTGTTTATATCGTTTTCTTTTTTGTTGATGACAAAGGGGGAGAGATATATGAATTGATGCTATGATTATAACATGCTTGCATCATCAAAAATATATGAATCGATGATAACTATGATTGCAATATTTACATTATGCTATGTTTGCATTATATTAAGATATCAAAAACTTGCATCGTAATTTTACATATTGATATCTTATGTTGAACTGCTACAATCATTCATATTTGAAATGTAAAACTTGAGAATGAATGTCAAGTCTTGACATCATTTTCAGTAAGATACATCATGATAGGAATCATGATGGGAGTAATTGATAAGGTTGAGAGTTCTTAACTTATCAATAAGTCTATTGATTTCAAAGGCCTTGAATTCAAGAATGACTTATCTCAAGTACGGCATATAGATAGGGGGAGTTAAGGTTAACTCCGTTATGAATTGATTGTCATCATCAAAAAGGGGGAGATTGTTGTATCTTGATTTTGATGATGAAGTCAATTATCATTTGTTATCTAATCCATATGTTAAGATAAGTGTGCAGGATTAATTACGATGAAAGTAAGATATGCAGCAGGAGTTGAACCGGAGTCAAAGACTATGATCACGTTGGGAGTTCGAGAGCTCGACAGAAGTCCAGACAATCGTCGAGGGTTTTATAGGAACAAATTCGAGAAGTCCAGGAGCTTGCCAAAAGAAGCTCGTCGGAACTTACCAAGTGGATCGTCGCAAGTCCAGGAGTTTGCCGAAAGTCCGTCGGAGCATCGCCGGAGGTTCATTGGATGTTCGTCGAAAATTCGCCGGAAGCTCGCTATAAGAAGCGATTGACGCACCGAAGCAAGCTGTAGTAAATGTCTTAAGAATTGTCGTAGTTAGCATGAAGATTAAGTTAGGAATGGGAGGTGATCCCATTAACTTAATCTGGGGGCAATTAGGCCCTTGACAGACCCAAATTGGGTCGAATGGATCAACCCATTCGGACCAGAATTCCTACTAGGCGGTGGCACCGCCCAGGAGAGGGTCTCCCAAGAAAGCTAGGCAGTGCAACTGCCCCAGGCAGGAGGTGGCACCGCCTGGGCTTAGTCTCCGAGCGAGACTGGGCGGTGCAACCACCCCTGACAGGTGGTGGCACTACCAGGGCTCAGTCTCCGAGCTCTGCCAAGCGGTGCAACCGCCCTTGACAAGCGATGGCACTACCCAGAGGCTCAGTCTCTGAGCTCTGCCAGGCGGTGCAACTACCCTAGTCAGGCGGTGCAACCGCCAGACCCCGGAATTCCGGGAGATGATAGTTTTGAGCTCGGAATTCAAACTGGTTTGGGGCCTATAAATACCTCACCCTTTCAGCAATGAAAGGGTAACCAAAAGCACCAAAAATCCAATCTTACTCTGTGATTTTTAGAGCTCAAAAGTGTTGTAAAGGCTAGAAGTTCTCCTCCCTCTTTTTCCAAGTTTTGATCTTTTAAGAGAGGAGAGAAAAGTTTATAAGGGTTGTCTCATAAGCCCGTCAAAAGGAGTGAAACTGTAAAAGGGTGGTTGGCCTTCGCCTATTAAAGGAAGGCCTCTAGTGGACGTCGATGACCTCGTTGGTGGAGGAAGCCAAAAGTGGATGTAGGTCAAGATTGACCGAACCACTCTAAATCTCGGTTTACATTTACTTTGAGCATTTTATCTTTATTGCAAACATCCTCAATAGCTTACTGCCTTATGCTCTTTTACGAACTCACTTTCAAGTTTCCAAAAACGATTTTACGTCGGAAATCGGTTTTATCGTACGAACATCATATTTCAGTTTGCGCTTACATTCTAATTTCTATCTTAATTGCAAATTTCCTACCTTACTTTACTTCAAATACATTTCCATAAGCTTTCAAAGTTATTATATGCACGAAACGACTTTTACGTCGGAATCAGATTTCAACGTACGAACGCAGTTTTAATCGTCGAAAGTTTTCTACTGCACTAATTCAACACCCCCACCCCCTCCTCTTAGTGCTCTTGATCCTAACAAATTTAAGGTAAATTTATCATAATTTTGGAACAAAAATCACTTGATTAATATTATAGAAGATTTTTTGAGATTTTGATTATATAACAAAGTTTTTTGAAGACCTAAGTTACATTGTTTTTGGGTTCTATAGAAAAACATTGTAAACCATATCTCATCCTCTTTAAAAATTCTCAGATTTTCAAGAATATTAAAAATAACTTACAAACACCTAAATTACCTTTTCTTTTTCTATTTTTAAGTAAGTCATTAAAATAGATGTATTTTATTTATTTCAAGCCTTTTGTTTTACCGAATTTAAGATGAACCGGGCATAACTTTTGGGAAAAGAAAAAACCCATCTAAATTTGTTATAAAAAACTTTCTGATATTTTAAGGATACAAAAATGTTTCTTAAAACCTGAGCTAAACTATTTTTAAGTCCTACAAAAATAGTGCAACTCACGTCAAAAAAAATTCTTAAATTTCCAGAAAACCTTGAAAATAAAATTTAAAAAAAGCCTGAATGATCTTTTTATTTTTAAATAAAAAAATATAGGTTCTTTTAATTTATCTCAGTTCTTTAAAGTATGAAATTATGATTTTTTTTATTTTACCCAATTTAAGGTGAATTATCATAACTTTTGGAAAAAAACCACTTGATTATTATTAGAGAAGGATTTTAGAGATTTTAAGGATACAAAAAAGTTTTAAAAACTTGATTTATACTATTTTTGAGTTTGATTACATTGTTTTTGGGCCTCATACAAAAATAGTATAATCCCAGTCAAAAATATTCTAACTCAAATTTTCCTTTTTCCAAAATTCATAAATTTTCAGAAAATATTAAAAATTATTTACAAAGATCCAAATGATCAAGTTTTATCTTTTTAAGTCATTAATATATATATATAATTCATTTTAACGCTTTAAAAGTGTGAAATTTAGACTTTTTATTTTATCTAATTTAAGGTGAATTTACCATAATTTTGGGAGGAAACCCACTTGAATATTATTATATAAGATTTTTTTTGAGGTTTTAGGCACAACAAAATATTTTTGAAAACTTAAATTACACTATTTTTGGAACTATATAAAAATAGCGTAGCCTCATTCAAATAATAATAATAATAACTTTTCAGGAAACCTTATAAATAACTTATAAACGATCATTATTTAAGTTTAAAAACTATTAAAATAATTATTTTTAACCTCGTTAAAAATTCTAATTTTTTTGGGAAAATAATAGACATGACTTACACTAATTTTTTTTTATTGGACCAAAAAACAATATAACCTCATTCAAAAATCTTTTTTTTGTATCCTTAAAACCTCGCAAATCTTCTATTATAATATTCAAGTAGTTTTTGTTTGAAAATTAAATTTGATAAAATAAAATAAAAAATCATAATTTCGTACCCTTAAAAAGCTGATATAAATTGAGAATTTTGGGATGTGAACGGTCCGATATAACTTTAAAAATACCAATTTAATAAAAGAAAATTTCTATCAAACCATTTTGGGTCCGATCGTAATCGGATCATTCTATTAATTGCAGAAGATCGTAAGCCGTCAGCATCCCCGGCAAATACATGTACTCGAACCCGTGAGACATTAATAACTAAAGTAACAAATAAATGAGTAAAAAAAATAAATCTTTATAGGTGGAAGATAAATAAATTTACAAAATTAAAAGGTCGTGTGAACTGTTATTTTCTTGAGATCGTACGGAAAATAGTCAGTCGGTCTGCTTACCACATTGAGCTGCTAAGGTTGTTCGAAACATATTATCTCCGACGGTCCATTTCCTATCTCTTCATTTTCGTTTGGGTCACGGATACCCTTATCCTGCCTGCACTCCTCCGGCTTCCCTGTGGGTTCCGAGGTACAACCATCGGCGCAGTGTTCTACCGATGGCAGCAACTTCTCCCACTCCTCTCGCTGCTCCCCAACTGCCATTCTCACCCAGGAGGCCTCCCCCCAGGCCCATCTCCAAAGAGCTGCACTTCAACCATGACCTCTCTGCCACCAAGAAGCTACAGGTCCAATCTCTCGAGCTCTTCTTCCGGTTCTTTTATCTGTTTTTAGTTACAGTTTTGATGAACACCAATTTGATGCAGGCTGGAGTGGACTTGGTGGCGAATTTGGTTGGAGTGACTTTGGGTCCCAAGGGAAGGAATGTGGTGCTGGGTAACAAGTATGGCCCTCCTAGGATTGTCAATGATGGGGAGACTGTTCTTAAAGAGGTACCACGGAGGATAAATCCTGTATCGTTTGCTCTTACTCTAGGATTTACTTCTTATGATTTCGGCAGTCGACCAAAAGATTTAGTATGGTAGAGTTCTTAATGTGGCTTCATTTTATTTCTAGTTTTCGGTTTTGCTTCTTACGTCGGGGGCAATCCATTAGAATTTCTCTAACACTAGCTCAAAAATTATATATTTCTCAAATTACTGCGGGCTTGTTGTGTTACCACAAAGAGGAAATAGAATTTCTCTAACACTAGCTGAAAAATTATATATTTCTCAAATTACTGAAGGCTTGTTGTGTTACCACAACGAGGAAATAGAATTTCTCCAACACTAGCTGAAAAATGATATATTCTCAAATTACTACATGCTTGTTGTGTTACCACAACGAGGAAATATAATTTAGCACTTCCATCAATGATTTTATTTCATTTCTTCTTGATTTGGTTGGTTGGCTTAAGTTTGCTATGAATCCTCATCATTTTCCTGCAGTTTTTGAACTGAGGCAGGTCTCCTGATAACAATGTGCCTGATTCCTACAATACTTCAGAATGAGCAAATAACTGATTTAAAAGACTATCTTGCATCGATTTTTTCTTGTAGTTTCACAACCATGCACTAACAAAAACAGTTTCAATGATGTTTTTCGTAAAAGATTTGGGTTTCTGTACTTGATGTTGGAAGAAAACATTTAAGTTGAAACATTTGATTTTTCTCACTCATCTTTTTACAGAACAACTTTACCTTCGCATAATTTTTCTTTTGGGTTTTCCCAAGGTTGAATTGGAGGACCCATTGGAGAATGTGGGTGTCAAGTTGGTGAGACAAGCCGGTGCAAGAACAAATGATCTTGCTGGTGATGGATGCACTACTTCCATCATTCTTGCTCAGGGTTTGATTTCTGAAGGTGTTAAGGTATGTATGAATCTGTCCATGATCTTTTTAAGCATCCCACTCTCTCTTTTCAAACTTTTTGCACCTTTCTCGCTCTAGTCACCAAATAACAAATTACCAGGACAGGGCTTTCAGTATGGTTTCCTTCCATCTTCTTCACTTTTCATCTTTTTCTCACTCTTTATGAAAGTCTTATCATTGCTCACTCTTACGGATTGCTTTGTTATCTCTTCCGTATCCAAATGGAACCAAGGGAATCTTTTCTCAAGAAGACTAATATAAGTTCTTAATGATCTTCCTTTTCCTATCAAACCAGACAAGGATTCTACTTTTTTTAAGAACTAAAATTTCTTGATGGTGATGTTATTATTATTTTTTTATTTCTGGTATTGTTATATTATGATTAAGGTACTAGCTGCTGGAATGAATCCTATACAAGTTGCAAGGGGAATTGAAAAAACTTCTAAAGCTCTTGTTTCCAAACTCAAGTTGATGTCAAGGGAGGTATGATCGGTACTTAAGAGAAACATTGTGTTTTTAAAATACCAGATTTATCATTGAAGTTCATTTCTAAAGTTATTTATCCTTACCTTTGTGAGGAGTATATTTATTCCTACATACAACCAATTGTGCTCATAAGAGTATATTCTTAGATGTATTCCTATGGAATTCTTAAACTATGTAGTAGGAAGGATGATTGCAGATTGAAGACAACGAAATTGCAAATGTAGCAGCAGTTAGTGCTGGAAATGACCATGCAGTAGGAAGTATGATTGCAGAAGCTGTTAGAAGAGTTGGTAGGAAAGGTGTAGTTAGAATTGAAGATGGAAGAAGCACAGAGAACGGCTTGCAAATTGTTGAAGGCATGCAATTTGATCGTGGTTATTTGTCACCATACTTTGTTACCAATCGTGCAGATATGCTAGTGGAGTTCAACAACTGCAAGGTAAGGAATGCAGCACTAGCGTAATTACTATGTTGCTCTGTGAAGTAATTTGCATGTTCTGAATACAGATACTTTTGATTGACAAAAAAATCACCAATGCAAGGGAGATGTTAAAAATATTGGATGGTGCAGTCAAAGAGAATTTTCCGTTGTTGATAGTTGCAGAGGATTTTGAGCCAGAAGCTCTTGCCCCAGTTATTAGAAATAAACTCAAAGGTGTTCTGAAGGCAGCTGCTATCAAAGCTCCCTCCTTTGGAGAGCGAAAGACTGACTACTTAAATGACATTGCTGTCTTGACTGGAGGTAGTAGGTTGATGAAAAAAATGAGGAGTAATAAATATGTACTAAAAGTCTAAAACTAATGCCTTTTTGCTAAAATTTAGATTATTATGCAACTCTCACTCACCTTTTTTTCTGTTTTTCTTTGACTTCTGCTGTCTTTTGACATTGAAACGTATAATTGGTTTGCAGGTACTGTTATTAGAGATGATATGGGATTGACTCTTGACACGGTTGGCAAGGAGGTTTTGGGTTCTTCTGTGAAGGTGATAATAGGAAAGGATTCAACTTTAATAGTAACTGATGGGAGCACCCAGCATGCAGTGGAAAAGTGGGTTGCTCAGATAAGAAGTCTTGAACAGGTACAAACACTTGTTCTAGTGGTGCATCCACCATGCAATTAATTTCAGTTGTTTGCAAGAGACTGTTACCCGGTCACTGCTTATGCTCAAACTTCAGCAAAACTTACTGTTTTTTGCCTTTGCCTATGTTTTCTCTTCATCACTAGTACGACATTCAAATAAAATTCATCCTAATCTATAGTTCCTTTTCAGTCCACCGACTTTATTTTATGGCAGTTGATTTTTTTATATGGAAACCTTTCAAAACTTACTATAGTTGTTTTTTTCTAGGAGCAATCTTGTATATACCATAGAGAACCCTGTCCCTGTGTCAAACGCTGTTTGTTTCTTCAGTATTAGACACAATGACTGAAATGTTCTGGATTTCTGAAGCAATAACGAAGCAGTCTAGCTGTCTGTGGAAATGGTTTCTGTACAATTTTTAATACATCACGAGCTACAAGTGCTAGCGAGTATTGTACCCAGACAAAGGGTGCTTCAGATGGAGGGTTCAAACATATGCTTGTAGACAATCAATAGTTAAGGTCAACGGGAACTTGAACAGCATCACTCTCTCTCTCTCTCTCTCTCTCTCTCTCTCTCTCTCTCTCTGAAAGGTGGTGATATACTATCGTGAAGATCATTAATTTTATTGATCTGGAAGCTAGGTGGACTTGTGATGGTCTTCGTGGACAAGGGTGACTGGTATTCTTGGATAATTGTACCCATTTTAAGTTGTAGTAGCTAATTCAGAAGTAAGAGAGTGTTGTGTCTAAATTTCTATGACACCAAACAATCACTCAGCCAATAATGGTGGTTTTCTGATTCTGAAGCAGTTCCCTCTAATGAAGTTTACTCAGCAATCATGCTATAATATTTTTCCCTCATGAAATTGACATTCATTGTTTCACTGTCAAAGAAACTTCAGCAAAAATTCTAAAATGTCTCTTCTGACATTTTTGATAAAGTTGTTTAGTGATGCCTTTCATGACTAGATGGATACAATTTGCTCTAATGTGTTTACTAGCATCACTGTTTCTTTAAAGGAGTAATCTTTCTTTTCTGTGTCTAATATTTAAATTCCATTGCTGAATATCAACCTTATTCTGGTAAGTACTAAAGTTGTTGAAATGACTATATCTGCAGATTTGCTCATTAGGTTTACTTTTCGTAGAATTTATGTATTGGTCAGCTTTTGGCATAAGTCTTAATCCAACTCATCCTTTTACCAACTTTTTGCTGATTTCTTTAATTAAAACAACAACCATATGTCTTTCTATCTATCTAATGTCAATGTTTTGATTTAGTACTCTGAAGAGAAGTTCCAGAAGAAAATACTGAATGAGAGGATAGCAAGGCTATGTGGTGGTATTGCCATTATTCAGGTATGTACGCCCTAAAACTTCTGTTTTTAGAAGCTTCTGCTACCAATGCAGTTTGTCTATATATTTGAAGTTTTAATATGCTAGGCTGAACTATATTTCTACAGGTAGGTGCACAAACAGTGGTTGAATTGAAAGACAAAAAGCTGAGAATTGAAGATTCTCTAAATGCAACAAAGGTCAGTCCTACCAGAGACTTGACATAATATAATCCAACACTAATAATAAAATAGTAGATATATAGCACCAACTTGTATCCTCATAGCCAAAGCTTCCAGGTTATATAGTAGCATCGGAGAATTTGTATTAGTTCATATAGTAAGGCTACCTTAGCTCTCCCTGGAAATATAGTTCTCCAACACTCCAGGAATAGATGATATTTCATTCTTTTTTATCCTTCGCTGTACTCCCTGAGTATTTATCTCTTTAAGTGGTCCTGCTGATCTTCCTGCTCCTTCCAAATTAATTGGTGCATTTACACTTTTACAGGCAGCTATTGAAGAAGGTGTTGTAGTTGGTGGTGGGTGTACCTTATTAAGGTTATCTACCATGGTTGATGGTATCAAAGATTATCTGGATAATGAAGAACAGAAGGTATTGCACATATTCTTTCCTTGTCCATTTCTTGCAAGTGATTTACTGGCAAACAATACATGATTATCTACCATGGTTGTGGCACATGCAACCTGTGCTGACATATACTAGGGCAAGTGCCTGCACTAAATCCTAAATACAATTTTTTTATCAGAAAAGCAAAAGAAAATCTCCCAAATTATTTTTTCTGTTATCTTACAGAAGGACTTGTTTGTCAGGTTATTTTCTTGTTATGTAATTCCTTGACTATTTTCTGCAGATTGGTGCTGATATCTTTAAACGGGCCTTAAGTTACCCTGCAAAACTGATAGCAAAAAATGCTGGCGTAAATGGAGATGTTATTGTCAACAAGGTGTCCAAGTCATGCTATGAAAGCTCAAATTCATATTCTAGTATTTTGAATTCTCTACTTAATCATGTATTACTAGTATAATTCAAGTTTCTGTTTTTTATAGGTGTTGTCTAATGATGACATAAGATATGGCTATAATGCAGCTATGAACTGTTATGAGGACTTGGTAGCTGCTGGCATTTTAGATCCATCCAAGGTAAAATATAACTAAGTCGATGAAAGCTAGATTTGTATTATTATTTTTAAATCCAATCAAGGTTACACAATTAAGTTGGTGAAAAGCTAGATCTGTTTCTTAGCCAACTTTCTTGTCAGCCTTCTCCTGAAATCCTTGCACATTTATTATGAAAATGTATGAACAAGCAATGTATATTTATGTGCTTTATGAGATGGGGCCTGTATTATACATCACATGTTATTCACATGTTCTGATTACTGCAAGTGCATCATCTTTTTGTGGGTTCATCCATATCTGGTACAAAAGTGCCAATTGTCCATGTTATAGGAGTTAAAGAAGGTTGTAAACCATTTCCTTGAATAGCAGATATCAATAGTTGCAGCATTCCAATAGATTAATGTATTCTTTTGACTTAATTTGATCCATATAAGTTCTTTAGACCTGCCGAAGATTTCTAATAATAATTTATTCATTATAGAGATATATTAATAATGCAGATATACTGTGCTTAAAATCTTACTGATGTTCACCATTTATTCTCAACTTCAGAAATTGAATAATCCTATTTCATATTTCATTCATCTGGAACAATTGAAGCAATGACCTTTTTATAATCTTCATTTTTATCTTTCTGGTAATCAAATGTCGAAAATTCCTGCAAAGTTGTATCCTCTTAATTTGAGATACATTCATGACCTTTTCACCTGTTGGAGCAGGTTGTTAGATGCTGTTTGGAGCATGCTGCTGCTACTGCAAAGACTTTTCTCACCTCTGATCTGGTTGTTGTGGATGTAAAGGGAACAGAGACCATTTCGATGAGAATGCCACCACGAAGACCAATGCCGATGTCTAAAATGATGCAACCACCCTTGCCAGCATCTAAATTTATGCGGATGCCAGGTTCTTATCCCCCTCTCAGATTCATTTAATATTTTCATTGGCATATTTGATGAACTCCAGTGAAGAACATTCCATGACAGTTTTCTCCATCATTTACAACTTCAGGTATTGCACTTTAGACCATTGGAGCTGTTTAGCATGCATTAATTGCTTTGGCATCACTCTGGAGCTGATAGAGTTGGATGTGATTGTTGCCATTGTGATTTGCCAAAGAGACAATGGTTAAGGAACACTGGATGAGAAATCTAACCAGATAATGAGTTCACCTGATTGATTTCAGACAAGTTCATATCCAAATTCTCTTTCCAGATGCTGCTTGAATGGATTTCAGGAAGAAAGCCATGACAAGATTAATCGTTGGATCGAGGTAACAGTGTATTGCAGGTGCCATACAATATGATGGATCAGCAAACTTGTAGTCTCTTTTACTGCAATCTGTACTGATGTTTTACATCCCTACCTGTTTGAATACTAACCACAAACAGATCAAGAGATACTGTTCTTTCTTTTTACTTACTGAGGAAACTTCTACCCTGTAAATGACTGTTATGGCTTTAATCTTAGCAGATACTTGTTGCTCCAGTACTCCTTTCTGAATCTTTGAGGTTGCTTCCCACATTTGCTCTTCCGCGACTTGTGTTAGTTTCCATTAGAAAAAAAAAAAAAAAGGATCTTTTTGCTGAATCTTTAAAACATACAGATTGCTCGTTTCTCATTTTAGTCAATTATGTTAATTTTTTGTGTGTTACTTCTACCAGATGTAAATGTTGATTCTGATTACAAATAGCAAGTGTGACCAGATGCAGATCTGTAAATCCCACTCCATCTCAAGCTGTAAGCGTTTTGCTGATGAAGACACGGAGGTGGCTCTTGGATTTCCCCCCTCAAATTGCACATGCAGCTCTACAGGAAACAGTTTCATCCAAACTGGTTGATGGAGAGAAAACAGTTTCATCGTACCAGTGTTAAATCTCACGGTGTTGTAGAACCAGAATTGGATTGCTACCAACCAATTGCTGTTCTCCGTCTCTGTAACTTTTGGTGCGGGCTGTATCAAAACCACGTAGTTTCATCTTCGAATCCGTCCAATTGGCAGATTCCACGTAATCCATTGGTCATACGAATGGGGTCAATGAGATATTGACTTCTGAAAGGTTGACTTCGGCTTGTCCATCGTAAATCTTCTCTGGATCTAATCCCAAATTTTTCGACGCTCGATCGAAGCCGTTTGTTCCATTTAAATTAAGGTCATGGACGGCCGCGATATAATGAGAAAACTACACTTATCCTTCCCAGGATCCGCGTTCGCCTGTTTCGGTCGGAGGTAGGTGCGACGAATCGCCGGTAAAATATAATGAATACTTGCGATCGCATGTGATTCCCATCACACACTGATATAAAATGCTCGCATTTCGACCGGCCATTGGCACCGGCGGCCTCCCAAAGCTTCTCTTTGGACCTTCTCCGCCCCGTGATCAGGCGACAGATGGATGTGATGGAAGCTCTCCGGTGGATGAGATGGGAGCTGGAGTCGTACGCCGCGTACGGGGACTTCGTGGCGCTGCCCTTCTTCGTGATGTTGTTCCTCGATAGGTTCCTCTTGGAGGTATGTGATTCGGAGCACCTTAAAAGTTTTCTTTTTAAGTGCCGGTATTATAGTTTATTTTGTTGAAATGACTATTTGTAATCTATAAACAACCGAAATGCTGAAATGATTGCTCTTTTCATTCTGTCTATGCACTTTGGTTTCTTTGGATTAACCGAAATGACGCCAAACACAGCTACCATTCTCACTGCAAAAGCTGTTATACTAATGACTATATAAATTCTGCCCCAAGTCCTGAGGGAATGTTGGAGGATCCTGTGCAGCTTTGGTTGGGAGGCACCTGCAGCAAGGCTTTGAGCCCTTTGATGGCAGAAACAAATCCCCTTTTGGAAGGACTCCAGTTTCTCCAACTCCCCTGCATTGATATCTACTCTGATTGCTTGGAGATAGTGAACATTGCAAAAGGAATCAATCCTATTCCCTGGTTTTTGAGGAATATGTTGCTAGATAGCTTCTTCCTTTTTTATTCACTACATGTCCTAGGTATTTACCATGTCCCCAGGGCTCATAATTGTGTAAGCCACACCTTGGCCAATTTTGCAAGATCCCAGTTTTCCAGCTTTATGTTTTCTGCTGCTGATTCCCTCGTTGCTCAGTTTATAACACAGCTTTGATCAATAGATAGTTACCTTTGTTAAAAAAAAAAAGAAACTGTATGAATTATTTGTTGAATGTTTTACTATTCTTTGAGTACAGCTGAGTTAATCCCATGGAGTTTGTTAGCTCCACCATGTCCCCCTTATATCCAGTGTATGGTACGATGCATACGCTGACATTCAATTCTAGACATAATGGTATGCGTCTTAGCGTCTAATATGGTAGAATTCTTGCATCTACCCCAACAAATAATGTGGTTTGACTATTTTTGTCAGGCACTTGACAAACTCTTTTAAGTTTTTGGTCACATATGTACTTATATGTTGATAACATAAAACAATCGTTTTTTGCTTTTTCAAGTTTCTGAAAAGCTTGTAATATTTTACATTTGATGACAAGAATATATAAGCATTATATCAATTACAAGGATTATTATTCTTTACATTTGCCTATATTTCCTTAGCATGCATCTGATTCTGATGGATAGTCCATATCAAAGAAAGAATGGTTGTCTTAGCATCCATATGTTGTTTGGTTTATGGATTCCAGATGTTTCATTTCTTGTTTAATTCACTTTTAGCAGTTGTTCATTTATACCTATGGAATATCTCATTCTCATTCTGAATATAATGTTTTTCTCAATCTCTAGACATTGGCTATGCAGCTTATACCTAGAAAAGTTCATGGAAATTTCAGTACGGAAAATGAAAGGAGAAGAAAAATTAACAAATTTAAGGAATCAGCATGGAAGAGTGTTTATTTTCTTTCAGGAGAGTCTCTGTTCCTGCCTGTTACATACAGTGAACCATGGTTTACAAAGTACCAGATACTTATGGATAGGACCAGGAGATCAGGTCTGGCCAGATCAGAAAATAAAGTAAATTTATTTTTTCTTGGCAATTTTCTTCCATTTACTTATTTCTAATGGCATCTAAACTGTCTATGGACATATTTATTGAATATAAATTTCATCCACATTGAAACTTAGGCAGTTTACACGTATGCTGCTGCATTCTACGCATCCTCCATATTTGCACTATGTTCTGGGAAACAAGACAATCCGATTTCGATGTGTCAATGCCTATCATTTAGCAACTTTGGTTCTTATTCAGCCGTCTTACATACTCAGGTTAGTCATTCCGCTGGATATAAGTGTTTAATTTTGCTGCTATCATTCTAACAAATAGCTATCATGGAGATATTTGTTCTATTAGCTCGCAGGTTATGTTGGTCAACTTATATTTCTTGTAAATTTTTACTACTCTTTGCAAATCTCAGATTG
The DNA here is from genome assembly GCF_036884655.1 of Musa acuminata AAA Group. Lineage (NCBI taxonomy): Eukaryota > Viridiplantae > Streptophyta > Magnoliopsida > Zingiberales > Musaceae > Musa > Musa acuminata. Next base: position 14,121,411 of record NC_088346.1, on the reverse strand, counting down.
CATATATGTTTTATCTGATTGTCCTTTCATTGGAGACAAATATTTCTTTCTTCCTTTTTTTAGATAAATCATTTGTCATATTGTTTGTTCTAAATATAATTTTAAATTTAATTTATTTTGACTATCTTTCATGAAAAAGGATATGTTTGTATTATTTAAACAAAACACTTTAAATAATAGAAACAAATTTTCAAAATTAACCTCTTTGAGCTTCAAGTAAAAAGGAAATCTCATTTATAATCTGCATCTTTGTCATATACTACAAATAAGTTAAAGAGAACAGAGTAAAAACATGTACAAATTAGAGCATATTTAAATTAATTGTGAGAAATATTTTGTTAAACTAGTATACCATAACATTTTAATTGGTGGAGTGAGATGGTACTAGTAGAATTTTGAGAAGAAGAGCACAAAATAATAACATAATGTGCCACTATATCAAGCATTCGCTGTATTTAAAGATGTGTCTAAGTTGGGAGCTTTTGTACGTGTAAGTGCTCATCCATCAGGTTTATGTGGCTCCACTTCAACAGGTGGCACATAGTTACAATAACCAGAACAACAACAAAACCGTAAGTCCTAACTATTTGGGGGCTCTATATTGAAATCGGTTAAGATCCATGTTCATGAGATCTGATATAATTTTACATTGGTTGTTAGTGACCTAATGTAACCTTCCACCTTTTCCATCCGGGTTTGAGACCAGCATCGGCAGTGTTACACATGGAATATAGTTATTCAGTTTAATTGAACCATGATCATGAATCAAATGAAATTGGTTGCTCCTATGGTCCCACCAGTATTACCAACTTATTATACCAGTTCATATGCTCTTGTGCCCCAAATTGGATTCTCAATAACATTGTATGGATTTAGTCATGCTCCATAGACAACTTGATACACAAAGACCTGGATGATGAAGATGTTCATAAAATGGTACTTTTAAAGTCCATTTGACAGCTTAGGTGTCAAAGTTTATTTCCTTTGTCTTATATCTTTCTATTTGTACAGTTTTGCTCATGTTGGTTCAGTCGTTTTCGCCAGACATGAGGCAAGTGATGTGTTTTTGGAAGTGGGAAGATGGCCAAGTATAATGGCTCTGAATGGTTTGCTAACACATCATTTCTTCTGTTTGTTGCATCACGGATTTTACCTTGGCTTGCGTACCATCCATTCTGGATCCTCCGAAGTACAAGGTAAGTATCTCATGCTAATACTGATTGATATACTTTTATTGATGATGCTATTTAGGTATATTGGTTCAATGTGAATTGCCATTACAGGGTAGATTACACAAGTTGGCTTCCATATTAATCTATTTTGTATTCATTGTATTTGCTCGGCATGACGAGTCAAACCTCTAATGGGGAACTAAGATTATTTTGGTATTTGAATTAATTTAATTCATGCAACATCTTTTTGTGCTGAACATCATTTTAAGTAGAAGAGCAAATTAGGAAGGATTGAGTGCCCCATCCATAGATTTATAAAGGAGAATTAGGAGTAGCTCGGTTTGTTCAGGCAGATCGACTGTTTTGCAGAAGGATTGAAGTTTTGGATGGTCATAAGGATTTTTGCGCCTGAGTGTGAATCATGGCATGCAGTTGTTGGCTATTTTGTACTATGATTGAGCTATTTTTGGCCTGTTTTGGGCAGCACAAAGGCATAAACCAACCCTATTGTTCTTCCAACGTACAACTTGCTACTAATTGGCTTTCAAATGCTATTCTTCCAACTCCTAAATAGGTCTAATATTTTTTAGAAAGGGGAGTTTTGCAACTTTGATTTATTTTGACTTTGACAATTCAATGTGATTGACATTGGTTGATGGTAAGAATAGTTTACCATTTTATGCTACAAATCTGTGTACAAAGTACAACTAAGCATAAGTTACTTAACAGAACGTGGAATTCTCCAAGCATAATGAAAAAATAAAATAAATCTTGATCCAAGACTAAGTTTAATGCATCTCAATTCTATTTCCAAAGAATGTTATTTACTTGGGCTTTTTGAGATTCAGTTTAATGGTTCTTTTACCTTGTCTTGCTCAGGACAACAAGAAGCACAAGTTTGAAGGACAACACTCTTCTATTCTCGCTACTTGTTCTTCACATGTATTGGTGGGTTTTGATCTACCAGACTCTTGTAAAAGAAATCATGGCTAGAGGTAGTGTTGGAGACGATATTCGATCGGGTAAGTGCTGTCTCATATAACATTTTTCTACATAAAAATAAAATATATATAAATATTTAGTGGTCAATGATACATTTGTAGGGTTCTGTTTATGGATTGTCTGCAACCTTCAATAGCTCCCATCTTCATTTTTCTGCATTCCATATTTTATGTAATTCCATGCCTTCTGTTGTTTTGATGTTTCTTGATAAATTATTTCTTTAGATTCAGAGAGTGAAGAGGAACATGAAGATTAACAGGGATATCTTCTGACTACTGCTGATATGTTAACAATGAGGCCACAAAAGATCATGATTCAATATCATTGACATTAGTATCTGGATTTCCGTTGTGCTGATATTATGGCAGCTACTAGTACTCAAATGGCTTACAAGTTGTGGAAAAAGGTCAGCCTGTTCTCTATTTACAGGTTGACTTTTACAACCAGAGATTCACCAGATGGAAACAAACATCTCTTCAGCATGATTTTGTTGCCCAAACTGGTGAGTTGTTGTGACTGGAGATGCCTCCTCAACACAGATCCACAAGAATGATGCCTAATTCTCATTTTTGTCACCTGGATTAAAGCATGTCAGATGCTCCAAAATGTTGTGAAAGGGAGGTATTCTGCTATCTTCCCCCTGTACCTGCCTTACACATACAAACAAACAAACGAATGATGAACCTGACATTTTCTCCTAGTATATGACCAATCAAAAGTTGAGAAACATTGGCACCTCCTTTTGGTTTAAACAATTGCGCTTGATAAGCATTTTGTTTGAACAGCTAGCAATCTTAAGCAAGTAAACCTTGCTGTAAAGTTTGGATCAAAGTTGACTTGGAAGTGTAAACTCTCATGGCTGGGGAGGGAGTGGGAAAAAAGGAACACAAATGTGGACATTTGAACTTGGTTTACCGATGAATCTCCTGATCTCTATAGGTAAAGAGGAGCTCAACAAGTCAACAAATATGTCCGTGTGTGGTCCAGCTTTATTGCCCGAGGGAATCAGAACACAGGGAGAAGCAGTCTTGAAAGCTTGAGGTGGAGCAGGGTGACTCTCTTAATCATTCAATACTATAAGGGTGAGGGAATACCGATGGAAATCATCAACTTGTTCAGTTAAAGAGCTATGATACATATTGAATGTAAATTGACACCCTCCAACGAATTGAAACAAGATAGATCGTTCAAGATTGAAGTAAGAGAATCTATTCTAATCATTTTATCAATATAAAATTAATGAAATAATTAGAAGATCACTTTGATTCCCTTAAAACATCACAAACTAAGAAATTTAATAAATTGAAAGAAAAATTAAAAATTTTTGGGATTTGAACGTCTCATGCAATAACTTAAAAAATAAAATACTCACCAGTGTTGGAAGATTATTATATTTCTGAATTATTTCTTTTCAGAGAAAGTCAACCTTGTTTATATAATACAAAGGCTAAGTATAAAGGGAATGAATCCATTAAATACATTAAATAACATTCGTATTCCTAATTCATGATGTAGATCACTCATGAATATGTCTTGAATTGATTTGAATGATTATTCATGAATAAACCCATAATTCTTAATATTATCCAATATAGCTGAATAACCTTTATTCCTCAAAATAGGTTAAAAAATTGTCATTAGACTTGTTTACTCCTTCCAAATACTTTTCAATAAATAAATCAAGACTTCTCTTGTCTTTTTAGCTTTAGCTTTTATTATTAATTCTTCATAAATAATTAAAAGATTTTTAGTAGAATTATGATAAATTTGACCGTTCATATCAAACCTTCTCTTTAGTGACATAGGGGATTCGGTGATGTGTGTTTCCCATCTCACATACATTCATTACGAAGAGAGAGAAAAAAAAGAGTTTGTACACCAGATAAAGCTTTTATTTTTTTAAAACAAATTAGGAGTCATGAAGATGAGTTGTGAGTCACAAACATCAGTATCAAATATATATATATATATATGTATGATGATGATGATGATGATGATGATAATGATGATTTAGGCCCATGCTTTAGATCCTCTAATCTCTCTAATATATGAGTGACAAATTTTATAGGATGAAATTTACATACCACCAAAAAATAAATGTTTTAAGTATGCTAATTTACCGCAGAATAAAACATTCGGTATTTAATCTTGTAAGATGATGTTTTTGGAGCCTTTAATCTCACCTAAGATAAATGAGAGGTATATTATCGTTATAGTAATATTTTAGATATAAATTATAGGACAAGATTTTTAAAATTTTTAAACTAAAATAACTGAGTCATGGATAGTACTATCAAATTAATTTGTTGTATTATAAATTTATAGAATGTAATTCATACCACTCGTTTTATTTGTATGTTTGGAAACCACAAGGTGGGTTGATTGAATAGCCCCCATTAAATTTTAGGGTGTTGCTTGCAAGAGAGAGAGAGAGAGAGAGAGAGAGAGAGACCACAATACATCTAAAACTCTTTCGGATCACCCACGTACCTGAGAGAGAGAGAGAGAGAGAGAGAGAGAGGGAGAGAGAGAAAGATACCACAATACATCTAAAACTCTGTTGAATCACCCACGTACCTCTACAAATTAGACCTGTGAGGATCCATATCATCCCACAAATTCTTCAGAATTGATGTCGGAGATTCACAGTCACATGCCTTGAAACTCTGATACACCACACTGCCTCTTCCCATCTCCTTGTACCTTCTCTCTCCGCTGACATACCCACTCACATCCAACGCAGCTCCCCGTGGCGATCCCTCACCGACGCCATCTGTTTCGACCGCGATCGAGAACTCGGCGGGTCTGAAGCACGCCAAAACCCGAGTAATCAGCCGGCCCAAGTCGATCACCTCAGCATCATAACCCATCGCTTCGAAGCTGGCGTAGCTGAATCCATCCTCCGGCGTCACATGGATGGTGGAGATGGCAGCTCCTTCGACGGAATTCATGGAGTAACCACAGGGATCGAACTGGAACTCACATATCTGGGAGCCGGGAAGGATGTCACTGATCCCGGAAGCAATGGTCATCTCGGACGCTGTGTTGTGCTGCTTCCCGTAGAAGACTGCAGCACGCTTGCGGTCCAAACCCATCATGCACATTTCGAGAGTGTAGAGAGGTCGGTCGGAGCGCGCCGCAGTCGCAGAGTACACATGCCATTGCTGAGACTTCAGCGAGCTACTCATACTGTATGCTTTGCTGCTGCAACCAAGCCGAGTGAAGTGCCTATCGAGGACCGCAACCTCCTCCGCGAAGCTGCGATGAGGGAACGGTTGTGCTTCTGGGAATCTGAAGCCTCCGCGAGTGTATCTTACAGATAAATGTGCAGCCAGATGAAGGAGAGGAGGGATCGATAGGAGCAACCTTGTGGTGCCACAGGTCTTGATGATGATCCTGTGAGGGTAGATGAAGAGACTGGATTCGGATAAGATATAGGTGTCCACAAACTTGTTCGACAGTGCTGCTACTATCGTGCACTCAGCTGGTCGCAGAATGGTATCCAGTTGTGCCATGGAGAGGGATCGAAGGTCTTGTCTTCCATGCCCAGAGAATGAGATCTCAAGCCTCTTTTCGAATCCCTCGAATCCAATTGCAGAGACAGGCGATGCCATTTCGGTAGGATATCGGACGAAACAGTCACACAAGTGAGTAGAAACGGTATGTATGCAGATCAAATCGAGCGAGTAATGCAATCGCGTGCGCTCTGGAAGAGTGTCACTTGTGGTCATCAGGAGGGCTTGCGAGCGCACTGCAAACATGCAAAGAATGGAGTTGAATATTGTCATTAGAGTGAGCAGCAGATATATCAACATACGAGATTTGGATGGGGGCTACAGATTAAATTCCAATGTCATTATCATGTCTCACAGGTGTAGGAAATGATCATCACTTGTTTCCTGCTTATGATCTGTATCGAGTTCCACTCGATACTTGCAGATCACCCACTTAAATCCAGAGAGAACTTTGTTGGAGCACAACACAGTATATCTTTCTTGCAGTCGAAATAATGGAATTCAAGGAAACTCGAAGAGTGATGTCGATGCAATTAAGTCGTGAATCATGATTGCTTCTTGCTTGAAACTTACATTGGAGTAGCCAGCAGATCTGAACCTCTTGATTCCACCATGAGGACGGATCTCTTCAGCGTTGTAGACCGGAGGAGATTCGTAGTTGGAATAGTTGCTACCTGATCGATCACCACGTTTGGCGTCCATTAGAACATCCAGTCTTGCTGCAAATGAGAGATGGGAAGCATGAGTAGTCAGTGATTTCATGACAGCTTTACTCTATTTATCCAACGAATAGATGATAAGGCTATGTTTGGGAACTCGACACATGGAACCAGTTAAGTTGTCAAGAGGTTTGACACTCGTAACCTAAGCATCTTTCAATCAATCAGTCATAAGCATAGTCAGTCAACATGGTCTCCAAAAGGAAACCTTTTCCACTATAGTCCTTTGTAATTATGGTTTGGGCAATCTCTCCCAAGTAGGCAGACACTTAGGGCTCACTCACTTTCTGAAACATTTTACTGATTTAAGTATCAAAAAGAAATAGTCAGACAAGCTTTCGATATGATCCTTATCAGAAAAGAGTCTATTATAAAATTGATGAGACACAAAGAAACAACCATTTTGGATGTTTCAAGCGGGGCATCTGACTCATAGAAGATGCAACAACAACATTCGAAGCATCATGTTGACAACAAAATATGACACTAACAAAAAATATATCCCAAATGCTATAATACCTACTGCTGCAACAGATAAAGAAAAAGAAACATAAATAGGCAAGAAAATTGCAAGTTGAACCATGCAGAACAGCCAACCATGCCTCAATTGTCTTCTTCAGATAAAAAGAGGCTACTGGAATACTGCTTCCTTACTTCCACAAGAGACTTCTCATGAACAGGAGTTCCATTCAACACAGCGGTTGTTTTTTTTCCTTTCGAAGATAAGAAAAAGAAAATACAGCAGTAGCTTCATCTTAGTTTGAAGAACCTGGTGTTCATAAAGTAAATCCCATGTGGTATACTTGTTTATCTATCAGACGGATTAAGAGCACAATGAGACAGCTATTGTTCCAACTTTACGAGGATGTAATAGTCTTTATATTAGAACTCCAATATCCAGTAACTTCACACAGCATTTCAACAAAGAACTTTCTGCCATGAACCCATACACACAGAAGGGGAACCTCTAAATTCATGTCACAGTTCTAAATCGACTGGAGATACGAGTCTTGAAATCGAAACAAAGACTTAAAGAAAGCCAAGGCAACACACACCAGAGAGAGATCTTTGTGCAGGCCCCGAATGGAAGAGAGAAGAAACCTGACCCCTCTAGCAAACGAAACCCCACAAGCTTTGTAGCAAAAGATAGTGGAGAGATCCCACTGAGAAAGAGAGAGAGAGAGAGGGAGAGAGAGAGAGTTGTAATCGCTGGAAAGAGAATAGGTCAGATGAGGGTATTTATAGGCAACAGGTTGTTTGCTTGTAAATGATTTCTTAACATTTTGACATCAATATTAAGAAACTTAAACAAATGGCATAAATATCAATTTTGCATCAAGTAACCTATATTATGCCTCTGGTGGATGTCTCAAGTTTGGTTATGGTGATCCTCAACAACATTTAGTTTATAGCATATGCTCTCATGAATACCTTTGCAAATTGATTCACTGACACAATTGCAGTAGAATATAATCAACAAATAATGCTTCTAGGAAAATGTTATGTTCTTCATTCTTACATTGAGTTATTGGGTTGCTTTTAATTGAAGCAATCATTTTGAATCTGATCAATGTTCTTGGAGTGCAAGGCACTTATAAAATATTATATTAGCACATTTTTAAATGCATAATTTTACATGGCACTGTAGCTAAATAGTCTCAGATTGTTTATCAAGAATTTGATTAGTCAAACAATAGCTTGGGTTAAAAAACTAATTTTGGGAGAGTTTGCTGAGAAAACAATCTACAATCAATCAATCATTCTCATTGTGTGTTATTAAAGGAGACTCACAAAGTGCCATGAGGGCAAAGCAGCACCTCCTTCCCTTTTTTGACAACCCTATACTCTAACACTACACTAATACGTTTCTAGATATGATCACCTCCACCAGCTGCAATGGATGATGTACCGAATCCAGATCAATAGATTCCATAAAAGGCCACAATTATTAACCACACTATAAAAAGTTGCTCAATCATGAACTGACAAGTCAGCAGACAAAAAATTCAACATTAAATGCTATACATAGGACAGCAGAACAGGGAAAAAAATACAAGATTACGTGTACCTGAGTCAGAAGCAACAACTCCCACAGGGTGCAAGTGGATGTCGATGACAAATCATCAGTGGATAAACCCTTAGAGCTGCGTAACATTGACAACAATGTGCATCTTAGCTGTTTAAAATAGACATAAAAAACCTTGTTCCTAGCATTCCATATCATATATGAGTCAGATGATTATAGATTGGTTGGTTAAGCACTACAAATTGCAACTTGATCTATGCTTACAAACAAGAGACTAATCACCGGCATTAAGAAGCAGAGCAACAAGCGAGTAGTGATTTAAAAAACGCTAGACGCTAAAAGACGTCAAGGTTCAAAAACGCCCGAAGCGCCGCCCGAACGAAGTGAGATGCTAAAATATAAAAATATATAATATAATTATTTAAAAAATTAAATAAAAATATATGATTAAATTAAGAAAATCTCTTTATCATCTGTCTTGTATATGTTTGTATTCTCCGGCACCTGAAGCTCTTGCCACATCTCCTCATGTCAATCTATTATCTTCAAATACAAGCTCGTCTTCGGCATCTTACAAGTTTGCACCCATTTCTCCCACCAACCACTTATTTGAATATCAATATCTTGCAATAAGATTGGATCAATTTTATTTTGCAAATCATGACGAGCTTTCAAAGCTTTATTATACTTTATATAAACAAGATCGTGTAATCGTTGATGTTCCAACCAATTTTCTCTCTTTGAGTGAATCTATCATGTCATATAATTTAAAAATATATTAATACATCTATCTAAATAAATTAATTAATTAAAATAAAAATATTTAGCGATCCTTACATGCTCAAAGACACTCTAATTTCGCTCACAACCTGAAACACTACATATCAAACTAAGTAGTTATGATATCAAATTGCAATAAGTTTGGGGTGGAATTTCCAAATAGACTCCACCGTTCAATTACAAAATTTATGTTATTATTAGCAATAACATATTAACATACTATAGATGAAATTAATTATATCAAATTATTAATACCTAGAGACATAGTTGTCTTGGATCGAACGACCATTCAAATTCCAAAAAGACCTTCGGTATTTTTATATAAAGATAATTTATGAATAATCTTATCTTGCACCTCAAGGCATAGAACTAATTTTGTAATGCACTAATATAACCCATCCAAAACTTCTACATCAAATCCAATAGATTTAATCTTATAAAATAATTCAAGATTCAAATAATATCCGACGATGAAGTTGACAATTCTATCTTTCATCAATGATTATAAAAATTTTCTCATAATTTTCTTTATTTTTATTAAAATACTTTTTAATCATCTCCTTTGCTCTATGCATAGCCTCATAAATATTTCTCATTGCAGACTTATTTTCATTATCTACCAACCAAATGACTCGAACAAGAGAGCTCATTACCTTTAATATATAAACTATATGATTCCAAAATGATGACATTAAGATGATATCAGCAGCTCTCTTGTCTTTTGCTTCTTTTGTCTATTTGCTTGTCACCCATTTATCAAAGGTAAACATGTTTATCAGATTATATTTTTAACGATGCACACTATGTAATGTCAAGAATGAAGTAGCAAATCAAGTAACACCATATCTCACTAATTCTTTATTTCCTGTGAATTTTTTCATCATATTCAAAGCCCCAATATGATTATAAAGAAATCGAACAATAAAAATTACCCTTTCTAAGGTTTTCTTGATGTCTAAGATCTTTCTAATATTTTTCAACATTAAATCAATAAAATGTGCCACACATGAAGTCCAATATAAGTGTTGTCATTTTGTTTCCAAAAATGATAAGACTTAAGAGTTTAACACATTTAATTAAAGATAAAATAATTTAAAAATTAAAAAAAAGATGAATATTACCAACTAATACATAGTTGCTTCCATTATCGGTTATGATTTGGATGACATTTTGTTCTCCAATTTATTTCACGAACTTGTTAAATAAATCATATATTTTGTCTTTAGATTTTACAAAAGATGAAGTATCTATTGATTTCACAAACATAGTCCCTAAAGAATAGTTAACCATAAAATTAATTATACTCCTATGCCTCTTGTCAGTCCAAACATCTGACGTAATGGAACAACCATGTATTGTCCATGATTCTTTATGACCATTTAGTAAGTCATTTGTACAATTCAACTCTTTTTGCAATAATGAAACTCGTATCTTATAATAACTTGGAGGTTTTAATCTTGCACTATATCTTCCAATAACTTCAATCATTTCCTTAAAACTGTCTAAACGAGTTATACTAAGGGGAAGACTATGTATCAGATTATGACTATTTATCAAAGGTAAACATGTTTATCAGATTATATTTTTAACGATGCACACTATGTAATGTCAAGAATGAAGTAGCAAATCAAGTAATACCATATCTCACTAATTCTTTATTTCCTGTGAATTTTTTCATCATATTCAAAGCCCCAATATGATTATAAAGAAATCGAACAATAAAAATTATCCTTTCTAAGGTTTTCTTGATGTCTAAGATCTTTCTAATATTTTTCAACATTAAATCAATAAAATGTGCCACACATGAAGTCCAATATAAGTGTTGTCATTTTGTTTCAAGCAATTTACCTAAGACAAAGGATAACAAAACTGATAAGACTTAAGAGTTTAACACATTTAATTAAAGATAAAATAATTTAAAAATTTAAAAAAAAAGATGAATATTATCAACTAATACATAGTTGCTTCCATTATCGGTTATGATTTGGATGACATTTTGTTCTCCAATTTCTCTCACGAACTTGTTAAATAAATCATATATTTTGTCTTTAGATTTTACAAAAGATAAAGTATCTATTGATTTCACAAACATAGTCCCTAAAGAATAGTTAACCATAAAATTAATTATACTCCTATGCCTCTTGTCAGTCCAAACATCTGACATAATGGGGCAACCATGTATTGTCCATGATTCTTTATGACCATTTAGTAAGTCATTTGTACAATTCAACTCTTTTTGCAATAATGAAACTCGTATCTTATAATAACTTGGAGGTTTTAATCTTGCACTATATCTTCCAATAACTTCAATCATTTCCTTAAAACTGTCTAAACGAGTTATACTAAGGGGAAGACTAGCCTGATAGAAGAAGGGCGCAATGTACTGAATTGTTCTTCCTCTTATTTCTTTATCACAAGTATTACTTATATTTGTTTGTTCAAATTTTGAGTCTCCTGCTTGCCGTTATTGTTTCTGTGATACTTGAAACATATATAGATCCAACGGTCCTTTTTTACCATTCTTAGTACTCATAACTTTTTTCCCTTTTTTGTCGTATATTTTTTTTCCCACTTGGGTTAATACTCATAGAATAATCTTCTTCTTCATCCTTGAGATGTTCAACATTGTCTTCTAGTAAATTCTCGTAAGATTCATTCCTTTGCGTCTTTTTTTCATTCATATAACTCAACAACCCTTCTTTTATCTCAGGTGGACACTTTTTGCAAACTGCTGTATTCTTGAAATTTCCTACTATATGTTATTTTGTACAAAAAAATCACATATAGTAGTCCTATCGCAAATGCAAGTCACTACATTAGGATCTTTCGGATCCTTTAGATAATTATACTTCCAGATCTTTTTTTGATGCCATTGGAGACTCTATTGAGTTGCTCTATACACTTGTCATTTATCCTAAAACCTAATAATAATTTTAAATAAATAAATATTAATAGTATTAAAATTAAAATAATATATTATTAATCTAATAAATATAAATATTGTTACTACTATACAATTAATATTATACTATCGAAAGAGAAGAGAAGAGTGTAAGGGAAGACTAAGGGTGCCAATTGAAGTGGGAGCAGTAGCGACGATAATGGTAGCGGCAACGGTAACGGTGATAGTGGTAGCGGCAACAACGGGAGTGGGAACGACGAGCGGAGATAGTGGCAACAGTACCAGCGAGTAGCGACAGCGGTAGCAACGAGCAGTGACAATAGCAGCAATAACAGGGAGCAGCGGGAGCGACAAGCGGTGACAACGGGAACGACGAGCAGGGTTAGGGTTGGGGAAGTCGCACTGATATTGGTGCTTTAGTTGGTTCAATTGAACCAACTAAAGCACTGGAGATCGAACCAGACCTAAAACGCTAGTACGATTGCTTGGTTTAACCCAGGTGCTCGCCCGAAGTGCCTAGTGCCTAGGCTCGGGCGAGCGCCCAGGCGGTGCCTCTTTCAAACACACCGCTTGAAAATGAAGCGTGTTGCCTCTTTGAAGCGCGTCACTTGAAAATGAAACGAGGCACCCGGGCCTCACCTTGCCTCGCCTCGCCGGAGCACTTAAGTGAGAACCTTTTGAAATCACTGCAAACGAGTTCATCAACAAGAGTCCAGGATTCATTCTTATCATCATTTTGGCTAAAGCCTGTCCGAGGAATATTATAATATAGAACCTGTTTGGTATTACCTTTTAATGGTACTGCACAAAGACAAATATTTTTCTAAAGATATTTTAACCATTCTGTATCGTATCACAAGATAGATTAGGTATGTGAAAACTAGAAGCAATATCTGCACAACATGAAAAATAGAGTATCAGGTTTACAGCCCACTATCAGAGTTCACTAAGTCATATCGGACACCACAGAAATCCACACTGATGAAAGAACAAGAAATGGTACTCACTTGGTAATCAGAACTGAAAACAATTACAGTTGTCCAAACAGAATCCACAAGAAGGAAAGAATCTATATTACAGCGGGTAAATAGTTATGCAAGATACCATTACATCATATCTTTCTTCTGTCACACTGAATGGTTTATGTAGAGGACCAATTACCAGGTACAAACTGATCATTCAAGGCCAGCTAGGTTATGAATTGGTATACCAGAGCTGCTTAATGATGGCAATGAATGAGGCAAAGGTCTCTCCTTCCTCTTCTCATAATCTCTTTTGAACTCCTCCAAGCGTTTTGACACCTAGAAAAAAAAACAGAACGGTTATGGAAATCATCCAAAAAATACTAGTATTCCTAATGGAAGCACTATTCAACAATTTTACAATGAATAAATGCTTGAGTGGAAGTAGTTTTGATTCTACTAGGTTGTTGAAGATTTCAAGTGAGATTGCACTGTAATACTTATAAAGTCTGTTACTTTCAAATGAGAATAACAAATCACCTACTTTAAGGAAAAAACACATCCTCCATGAAATAGGATGCAAATGTTCTAGCTGAGTTTAACCGTGAAAGTATGGGCATCTAATTTTAGAATCCATAAGGTTCAATCCATCATATTACAAGCATAGAAAGAACAGACATAAAAGAATAAATACAACAGCAGGAGAATAAAACTAATCATCACCTTGATTGAGAAGGCAAGTGGCAATAGTTTATCTGGATTCATTGCTTCCGCAGGAAAATTTTTCAGGGCATGCAGTAGTTTCTCAAAGGGTAATTTTATCTAAAATTGTAAATTGGTGGTATCAATAACTTGAAAGTTCTAAAGCATACCACAGAGATAAAATTTACCACATTTCTTACCAAGTCATCGTGGCAGAATCTTAGCAAGGCCAAGCCAACTTGGAAAACAACTTTTACACCCTGTTCAAAAATAAATTTTACAACCATAGATGATAAAAAAAATTGACTTAGATGCACTAAGTCAAGTTTACTATATAATGTGATGCTTTCCAAGAAAAAAATAATAGACTACTTAGAAGGCTATTGTGGTGGGTCAATCAATAAGACCTACTGTTTGTCAAAATTATCCATAATAAGTGTAGAAATATTTCAAAGTTTTCAGTTAAAATAATCAATTTTGGACAAACTTGAGCACAAAAAATATACGCACTAAATATATGTGAGAAGAATCGATAATAAATGAATACGAACTCAGAAGATATTTTATCCAAAAGCTATTACTAAAAATACCATCAGGATGCTTCACATGTAGGAAGAATCCAGACACTAAGAAAACATATCATCTCTTAGATGCATAGATATCCAAACTATCTTTGTGAACATTAATTTAGTACATAGACACCCAAACAATTGCAAATCGTTAGACCAAAATTCTATAAACATGATCTAAACAAAGGAAAGAAATCAGATTACTACCTCATAGAGAAAGACATCCCAGATACGAAGTGCAAGTGGAAATGGGAATGAGTACGAAAAAACTGTTATGAACCATTGACTAGCATACATGCTGGGATTAACCATCTCTTGAGTAAAATGTTCTCCCAACATTGGCAAATATTCTTTCACCAATTGCTCAAATTGACATAGGTATTCTTGAACAAGTGGCAAGCCTGCCTACTCAACAAGCAAAAGTTAAAAACATAAAGTAAGCATCAATTTAACTAAGAATGCCATAATATATGCTTCTATGTTCTAACTAAAACAGAAGAGCTCCATTCAACATCTTATTGTAACAAAATCATATCAGAACTACTTCAAAAATTCCCTACAGAATAATTATATGAATCCATCACCATAGCACCAAAACTCAAGTAGATACTTTGCATTCTTAATCACGGCATACCATTATAATTTTTCTATGCAACTCAATATTATTTGCACCCACAGAAGCAAAAGGATTGTACATTCAATATCTGAGCAAGAATTTGTTACTCAGCTTTTGTAAGAGCATATAGCAAATAGGATACCGTTCCAAGAACAACAATAAAAAGAGAGAGGGTCATATGTGTCCAAGATTTATAAAAGTGATGGTACGGTTTTTCCACTTTTTAACTGGAGATGATAACAATTTCTTTACACTGAAACCACAGAAACATCTCACATTCAAAAACCACACATTAAGTTGACAACTCAAAGAAATGCTTATGTTAAATTGAACACAGCTAGTGGGAACTTATACAGCTCATAAATACTATGCTATAGGGAGTAGGGACAAGAAATAACATTTACCTTAACCCCATATAGAATCTTTCTAAAAGCCAACTTTAATAAGCAAAAATTCAGCTAATAAGATTTCTTGGTGTATTATTACCTAGCATGTATGTTTGGCCTCACGTATCCTCCCAATCTCACTTTTAAGCAAGGATTGCAATTTCGAACCAGGATACATACCAATTGGTACAGTGAATTGACACATGGAACACCAATTTCTACTGAAGAGGAAGAAGAAGAATGGGAAAATGAAGGAAGAAGAGGAGGAGGAGGCAGGGGAAGGAGGAAGAGAAGGCAGTGGAGGAAAGGAAATAGGAGTAGTGGAGAAAGAGGAAGAAAGAAGAAGACACAATGGAGAAAGAGGAAGGAAGAAAAGGAAGCACTGCTACAGTATCGGTACACCAGGGTGTACTGCTCGGTATGCCCTGGTGTACCGCCCGGTACACCGGTACCATACCGTACCGAGCCTGGGTCGAAACTCCGGAACGGTACGGTATGGCAGACCTTGCTCTATACTACTATGACTTCTGTACATGTAAAATAAGAAAGCATAGAGTCAGAAAGAACTTCATATAACATGGCTAGACAAATGAGTACTTAGATTAAATGCAGTTACCTGGTACAAGCCTTCCATTGGTGCATGAATGGCTCCCTTTAACAAAGCAACTAACAGCCAGAAGGCATCCTCTTCACTCATATAAAGAAGTAACAAACCTGCTAAAAAACCCATGCCCTGCAGCAGAAAAGGTTGCATCAAATGATACCCTAAGAATAACAAAATCTTTAATTGATTGATTTCTGAATTGATACAGTTGACAACTAAACCTGAACATATCCAACATCCCTGTCATATACAGAGTAAGCCTTTAAAACATTGTACAGGGATCTTTGCCCTAGTCCATGTCTCTGTTGATAGAAAACATGTGATGGAAAAGTACGAGATATGTCTCGAATTATTTCCAATTCTGATGCTGATGTCTCATATATCACCAGTTGCTGCAGCAAAAGTATTAGCAGTTTAAGCTTTCTTTTAATCAGCTAAAGATGAAACCACACAGTGCATATTTTGGTAAAGAAACCTGCAAAAACTGCAATGACAATTAAGAAAATTTGATCATTTTCCACATAAATTTGATTTTAAAAGTGATGCTGCAGAACGCCTTGTCATATAAAAAAATAGATAATTTAAATCATTACTTTACGATAAAATAACATTTCTACTTATGTATTAGGTACTAAACAATATTGGATGCTTCTGAATCATATAGATCCAGATTGCACCAGTCCAACAAGAAATGTCACTTCAGTTGAAATAGGGTATACCTTCTACGAAGCATGAAACAGAAAGTACCTCATAAACGCCTGGATTCATTAGCAGGAGGTCTCGACTTCCAGAAATCAACTGCCAAACAAGTCCTCTTAAACAGTCAGGGATGCCTTTTCTAATACGTCTCTTAACTACATGAGGTTTTCTTCTAACATAGTGCTTCCAGTCACTCCCACCAACACCTATCATTTTCCTCCATTTTCTTATCCTCTTTTGTTCTCTGTTAAAAATCAATAACCACAGATTAGTAGTAAGAAGATGCACATGTAAGTACAAACATTGTTGTTTTTTCTTTTTTGAAAAATACACCATGAAACTTCCTAACAGATACAAGTTTGTAAAGAACTTTAGTGAAAAGAAAGCAGCAGCAGTAGGGATAAATAACACCAATATTTCATAAATTGAACAGAGAAAAGAAAACTTAGAAGTCTTCATATCTAGTAGAATGTGTCACAATACTGTTTATGTCGTGTCCATTAGGTTGAAATCCTTTGAGGAAGAAATGCAATATGAAACAAGGAAGAATTTACCAAAAGATAATATTGCTTCACATATTTGCAACATGTGAAGATTGCATATGTACACCTACATTATTTCATATATTCATATTTGAAAACATGAACAGATTGCATAAGTACACTAACATTATTTCATGTATTTGCAACATGCGTAAAATAACTCTCATCCAGCAATATAACAAATGTGGAGTATTTTGTAGCAGTTCACTAAAATGAAGACTAACTGATCTGTCAGATCTATATACTAGTAGCCAGTAATATGAAAGAAAGTGCCTCATATGATCTACATTTAACCCTTTCTGTAATTCTTGACCCATATAGAATGGTATTGCAAATGGTAATATTTACTGACTGCCCTGTTTTATGTCACCAATGATACTCAAATTGGATAATCTTTACAAAGGAGAAACATGCATAAGTGGGAGAAATAAAAAATCCAATGTTGTCAAACATGCCTGTCATTGGGATGGTCATCCACAGGTCTGTTTCTAGATAAGGCCTCTGTTGAGTTGCTCTGTTCTTGTTTTGTAAATCCAAAACCATCAACTGTTCTTGAAAGCAGATATGATCCTGGATCCACCTCAGCAGTTGTGGATTTCATTTCCCCTTTATTAGTCAATAAACCACCCCTTGCGAGACAAGCACTACAAATAATTCATACTTCTCCACATGGACCTGCACTTGTAAGTTCTTGGTCAAAGGAAAGAAAAATCACAAACTGGTCATCAAGAGATACTTCAGGGCATTCAACTTTACAAATTTAGCAGAGGCAAATGCCAATGAGAAAGCCAAACTTCAAGGTTGTTTGCATGTCATATGATTCCAAGAAAACTGTTTGTATATTTGATCTTGATGAAGTTATAAAAAAAATTAAAAATGAGATAAAAATGCTACATTTCTACAAAATCAAAATTTTGATGCATCTGATGGCGTCTTGAGACTTAAATTATGGTTTCATGCACACAGCGAGTCAAGCTTATCAAATTTACACAAACATATCCACCTAAGTTATAATGCAACAATCATGAGTACTCTATCTTGGACAAATAAAAGAAAAAAATCCAATCCCCACACAACCAAATTACAGAATAGGCCGGGAAAACTTATTACGATGGACATCTCCACCCTGTTCAAAAACTCTCACTCCCAAAACATCTACACGATCTTAACAAACTGATCGCAATCAATAACGCCAACCTATTGAATGGAGAACAGCCCAACGCCTCAAAAACAAAGGGGAAAAGAAGAACAATTTTCGAGAGAGAAATCGAAGTTCTATCCAAATTAACTAAATCCAAGAATACAGAGCAAAAACGCTCGAATTTAGCAAAAGATCGAATCCTTTCGGTGCTTTCAGCAAAGCCGATGAAAACCTAACATTCATTGCCGGATCTAATCGAGAAAAACAAGTGCTAACAACAATTCACAAGTGAAGAATTGGAACCGACCTCAAGGTTTAAGTATCTTCAAGGAACAAACTCGAATCGCACGATTAGAATTTGGAACGAGAGAGAGAGAGAGAGAGAGAGAGAGAGCGAAATGTTTGTGAGATCCGCGGATGTATTCTATTTTTACATTTTATTTATTTTAGTTTAATTATAATCATAAATTCCTCCTTTAAGCTTTGTGTGTGAGGGATCGAAGTCGGGGACTGGCTGACTTTGCGGGTCCAAGCTTGTTGGCCCACAACGGATCGGATTCTTAATAATTTCATCCGAATCCGACATCAATGCTATTAACTAACTCAGTTTACTTACTTTATACTTAAAGGGTATCGGATCTACTATGTGGATCGAATAGATACGGGTATTCGAAAAAGCTGATCGACTATGACTGTCATTAGGCTTAATGAATCGGGTGTGACATGGTCTTGGTGTTCCCTGCCTGGGGTGACACAGGTGAACCGCGCCCGTTATCCATTACGCTCCCCCAATCCCACACCCAACCTCTTAATTCCTCGTGGAATAAAATCGAGGATAAAGAACAAAACAAATGAGAAGGATGAGGGCATAAAACCCTCGAGAGCAAACGCAGGTACATGTCTGCCTCCTTCCTAAAGCCCTTTCTTGAATTCCTGTAGCATTTTTGTAGGCATGTATGGATTTTTTTTGTTCACAGGTTTCGGGCTCTTTTTGATCGGAAAAAAAAATCGATTTTTTTGCTTGATGATTTCTTGGCCTTCAAACTGAAGTGAAAGCCTCCTGATTCTTGGGCAGAAGTGCCGATATGAGCCCGTTCTCCTTGGTTTCAACTCATGGGGGTTTTAGCCCTCACCATTCTTCTTCAAATTGGCCTAGATTGTTCTCTCATAGAAGGAGATTGAGCCTGCAAGAAGGAAAAATCTTGTCTTTGGAAGAAAGACATTGGGATCTTACTTCGTCTTCCTCTCTCTGTTGTCGCAACTCCCGATGTCTTTCTTTATGGGGTTCTTCGCGGAGATTTTGGTTATTGTCCAAATGTAATAGGATTGTATTTGCGAAGATTGATAGGAGCAGCAACGAGAAGCATACCCATTTTGGGATTCGAGGGAAGCCCAGGTCGAGAAGGCGATTCTCCCTGAGATTGCGCCCCAGGCTGCGGTTGCTCTCTTATAGATTGAGGAGATTGTCGGTTCAACGATTGGTGGAAAATGCTAGAACAGTGTTGCTCAGAAACTCGAAGAAGCTTATGCTATCTGCTTGGTTTTCTGTTGCCCTAGGGGTGTGTTTCTTGTTCTTGAAGTGCACAGCTAGACCTGCATCGGTGGATGTTCCATATTCAGATTTTGTATCGGCCCTGAAGAGTGGAAGCGTGTCAGCTGT
This sequence comes from Musa acuminata AAA Group, assembly GCF_036884655.1. NCBI lineage: Eukaryota > Viridiplantae > Streptophyta > Magnoliopsida > Zingiberales > Musaceae > Musa > Musa acuminata. The sequence continues at coordinate 14,101,414 of NC_088346.1, read as the reverse complement.
TCAATTCGAAGAGGATTCCCGCTATATTTACTTTAATAAGCAATTTGAAGATAATGAGAGTTTGAAGTCAGTAGAAGAATCATCACTGATTGTCGATGTCTCAGATGTCAGTGCACCAAAATCATCTGAAAGCATTACAAATGAAAGGGAGAGAGGTGGTAAATCTATCTCAAAGTGGCAATACTCTACAAGAAAAGTTGAGCATGATGAGAGTTTTCTTCTTGGTTTGATGAGAGAGAGAGGGACCACATACAGTTCTGCTCCTCAATCTGCAGTAAAGTTATTGAGAAGTCTTGTTATCACATTGATTACTTTGTGGATCCCAATAGCCCCAATGTTGTGGTTGCTTTATCACCAATTCTATGCTAGCAATGGCCCTGCAAAGAAGCGGCGGCCTAGTAAGCAGTCTGTCAGTTTTGATGATGTGGAGGGAGTTGATGCTGCCAAGCTAGAATTGATGGAGGTAAGCTTTTACTCTTGTTCCCTCTCTCTCATTTTACTTTTTCCCTACTTTTCAGTATTGACTCAATTTTATAAATGGTACTCATTAGGAAGATGATCATTATAGATGCATATTACATGATTGCTAATAGCAAGGTTTGAAATATCGTACCGTACCGGAGTTTTGACATTCGCTCGGTACGGTACGATACTGTATACCGAGCGGTATATCGTTCGGTGTATATATATATATATATATATATATATATATATATATATATATGTATGTATGTTTGTATGTATGTTTGTATGTATGTGTGTATATATGTATATGTATGTGTATAAATATGTATGTATGTATGTGTGTATATATGTATATATATGTACATATATATATGTATATATATAAATTCGGCGATGTCGCCTCGGTAACGTCGCCTATATATATATATAAGTAAAAAAAATCTTATATATATTTATATATAAAATATTTTTTAATATAAATATTTTTATAAAAGACGATGTCGCGTCGCGTCGACGACGTTCCCCTGCATGGGAGAAGGGAAAGGCGACGTCGCCTTTGTTGAATCTCAGATTTTGATGATAAAACCAATTGATAAGTGTTTATGATTTAATCTGCGTTTTGAGTGACGCAGGATGCTTCGATCAAGATGAGACAATTAAAGCAGGTAGAATCATGTTGTGCCTGGAGAAAACATGTCAGGTAGAATCGGTCGATGTATCGACAGAAGGCTTCGGGCCATGGATTCGGGCATCGGGCCAAGAAGAGCGGATATTGCGCCAAGGATATCATAGTTGCGGAGTTAACTGACCGATTGGGCAATAGGCCGCAAGAGAGGACGATGCGCCGAAGAATCAGACGAAGCGTCGAGGGACCAATGACATACCGGACAACATGATTAATGTTTAGTATTAATTGTCTAGACCGAAGTGTGTTTTTACATGTGCAGGATTAACTACGATAGCAAGGCATGAAGCAAAAAAAAGTCCCGAAGTCAAGGACGCGATTTCGTTGGAAGTTTGAGAGTTCGTCGGAAGTCTGGACGTTCGTCGAAAGTTCTATCGGAACCAACCGAGAAGTCTCAGAGCTTGCCAGAGAAGCTCGTCGGAACTCTCCAAGAAGATCGTCGTGAAGTCTAGGAGTTTGTCGGGAGTCCGTCGAAACATTACCGAGAGATCGTCGGAAGTTCGCCGGAAGCTCGCTGGAAGAAACCAGACTTATCTTGCTTAGATTATGTCGTAGTTAGCACATAATTATAGTTGGGATTGGGAGGTAATCCCATCAACTCTGTTAGGGGCCAACTGGGCCCGAAATTGGACTGGTTTGGGCTGGATTCAAGGCCCAACCAGGGTGCTGAAACCCTGGTCGGCGGTGGCACCGCCTGGGGAACAGCACCCCAGGAAACCTGGGCGGTGGTACCGCCGACATCAATGCTGCCAACGGTGGTACCGCCCAGTACCAGATCCTGCGGCGGTAGTATCGCCCAAGAACGACGATGGTCCCACCAGTACTCAGGAAACCTGGGATGAGACATTTTTAGGCTCCAAGTTTGAATCAACTTGAAGCCTATAAATACCCCTCTCATCTCTAGTTAACTTACACAAACACAAAGAGTTTAAAAGTGAAGAAACGTTGTTGCAATCACTTGAGAAATCCCCTCCTCTAAGTCTAAGTTTAGAATTTTGTTTAGGAGGAGTGTGTGCTTGTAAGGGTTGTCTCCGAAACCCGGTAAAAAGAGAAGATGGGTGTAAGAAGGAGGTTGATCTTCGCCTATTAAAGGAAGATCGATAGTGGATGCCGGTGGCCTTGACGGAAGAGGAACCAGTGAAGTGGATGTAGGTCACGACGATCGAACCACTCTAAAATCTGGTTTGCATTTCTTTGAGCAATTTACTTTAACTGCAAACCTCCTTACTTGCTCTTTACATCCACTACTCTCTTACGTACGCTTTCAAAGTTAAATTTTCGAAATCGGTTTTCAACGTAAATATATTTTATTGTACGAAAGTTTTGAAGATGTAATTTTTATCGCTGCGTTAATTCACCCCCTCCCCCCCCCCTCTTAGTGTCGACCCCGACTCTTGATCCTAACAATTGGTATCAAAGCAAGGTTTTCTCATTTGGTTTAACACCCAAAGAGAAATGACTCTTTTCGGTTTTCAAGAGAGTCACTCTCTCATTCGTCCTCCTTTTTTCAATGGGACGGACTACACTTATTGGAAAACTCGAATGAGAGTTTTCTTGCTTTTATTGAATCTCGATTTATGGCAAATAGCCGAATTTGGTTTTCAAATGTCTTCTCTTCCAATGAACCATTGGAATGATTTGGAGACGAAGACTTTTTCTCTAAATGCAAAAGCTATGAATGCCTTGTTTTGCGCCTTAGACAAAAACGAATTCAATCGGGTTTCTTTGTGCGAAACGATTTTTGATATTTGACACATTCTCGAAATCACACATGAAGGCACGAATAGAGTTAAAGAGTCTAAAGTCAATCTCTTATTGAATGATTTTGAACTTTTTCGAATGAAGCCTAACGAAATCATTGTTGACATGTACACCCGTTTTACGGATGTCGTCAATGGTTTAAAAGCTTTTGGCAAATGTTTTTCGAATTTTGATATTGTCAACAAAATTTTATGATCGCTTTCTAAGAATTGGGATTCGAAAATAACGACTATACAAGAGTCAAAAAATTTGAATACTTTTTTGATCGAAGAACTTATCGGGTCTCTAATGACCTATGAAATGACGTGCAATGCACGTGAAGAACTTAAGAACCACCTTATAAAGAACATAAAGGATTTTGAACTTAGAACAATTGAAGATCACTCGAGCATAAGCTCAAGTGATGGTAAACTTAAATTACTCATGAAATTTAAAAAATTCATGAAACAAAAATTAAAGAACAAAAAGAACGCAACTATTTGCTATAAACGCACCAAGAAGGAAGCTCCTTAGGACGAATCAAGCTCATTCGAAGACGAGGAAAAAATCAACAAAGGCGATGTGGCAAACTACGTCTTAACCGCTTTCAACGATGAGGTAATCGAAACCCCCTTAATTTATTTCGAAATTACATGATGCTTTTTGTGATGTTTTTTTAAACTTATTTTTCTTGTAAATTGCATGTTTAATAATGTAATAAAAATGCAAAAAATTAAGAATCATGCTTATCCTTCTAGTAATGATCATGAAAATTACATGTGATAAACAAACTAAATGATATTGATTAAAAATACCTTATGAAATCATGTTTGATGATATCATGCCTAATAAATTTATTTTTTGAAATTACTCATGATGATTTGAAGTAATGATTTGAAATCATATGTTTTGGAATTATATGTTACACTTTTTGATCTTGATGAGTTTAGATCTTTCCGTTTTAAACATTAATGCATGGTTTTGACGTAAGAATAAATATTTGGGCATGCTAATATAAAGTCAATCACACAAATTGAAACTAAGTTTAGATGTCCTTAAAAATCATTTAACCTCATGTTCAACGAAAACATGCTTGATATCTTAATGAAAATATAATGATGATTTGAAAGCATGCTTAACGAGTTTATATTTCAAACTTATGTATGATAGTTATTGCGATCTTTTGAAAGTTTTTTTTCTGTGTTAATGTATGAGGTATGTTTTTTATTTGGCATAAATGAAAAAGACATGTTTTTATGAAATAAATCACATGAATTGAAACAACTAAAAAGAGAAAAGCATTTGTTTGAAAATTTCTCTTTCTCTATCTTATCAATTTTTCACTAAGAGATTGATAAAGTTGTTTGTGTCTTTTTAAATCTTTTGAAAGTAATGTTGAGATTTTGATAATTTTGATGATTTGAATTTGAAATGAGTTTTATAAAAATCATGATCTTGATTTCTTGGAATAACGTGAGATTACCTTTGATGATCATTTTGATTATTTAAAAGGAGATTTGTCGAAATAATTCATGAAATTTTGGATTCATGACTTGATTTTTCATTTGTTTACGAGATAGTTGAAATCTTTGTACCTTTGAATTCTTCCCTTCTCCTTTCAATTTTTTCAAAATTTAAAATTATGCATGTTATATGTTGAAGATTTGAAACCATATTTTGATATCATACATACTCAAGAAATGTTGATTTGACAAATTGAATGAATTGAAAATGAATGATGATTTTTCTCTTGATTATAACTTATGATTTTTTTTATGAATCATCATCTTGATTTATCGATATTCGATACATGAGATTTTTCTATGAATCAAGATTTTTCATACTATGATTCTTCTTGATATTCACTAAAAAGGATGTATTTAAACTAACCATGATATGCTACTTGACATCTTGATAATTTATGACATAAATTTTATTATGTAAAATTCATTGTATTCATGAAATGTTTTTCTCATCACCAAGTTCTTCTTGATATTCTCCATGTGACGATATGAATGCATGCAATATTATGATCTTGACATTTATGGCTTGATTTTTCATCTTTGTTATTTATCTTTGTCATGATTTGAAAATTATTGTAAAGGGAAAAAGAATTACAAAATTATTTTTTTCCCTTCTTTTTGTACAATGAGAAAGGGGAAGAAATTTTGCTAGCTTGCTAGCTAGCTTGCATACTTCAAAAAGAAGCAAAAAGCTTGCTCATTCCAAAAGATGTAAAAAATTTTTGCCAACTTGCATGTGTAAAATTTGCTATCTCACAAATTGCAAGGAGAAAAACTTTTTAGGAAGCAAAATTGCTAGCTTATTTTAAATGATGCTTGCAATACTTATGGTTTTATTATGATGATGTATTTGATGTATTGCATATCATGTATGAGAATCATGATTAAAATTGCATTGACTTGAATTAAATTTAAATTCAAGGTTTATCTCAATTATGACATATTGAAATAAGAATGACACTTTATTTTTGTCATAATTTAAAAATTGATGAAGTGCACCATTGTTTTGTTATTCCCCTCTTTTTGCCAATGACAAAGGGGGAGAAAGAATTTATAGTGTACACATAATGAAAAGAGGTAAACTTGATAGCTTGCCAGCCGAGAAGTCTCGGAGCTTGCTAGAGAAGTCTGAAGTTATGTCGGAACCAGCCGAGAAGTCTCGGAGCTTGTTAGAGAAGTCTCGGAGTTTGCCAGAGAAGCTCGTCGGAACTCTTCAAGAAGATCGTCGTGAAGTCCAAGAGCTTGCTGGGAGTCTGCTGGAACATTACCGAGAGATCGTCGGAAGTTCGCCGGAAGAAACCAGACTTATCTTGCTTAGATTATGTCTTAGGAATCGTAGTTAGCACATAATTAGAGTTGGGATTGGGAGGTAATCCCATCAACTCTGTTAGGGGCCAATTAGGCCCGAAGTTGGACTGGTTTGGGCCGGATTCAACCAACCAGAGTGCTGAAACCCTGGCCGGCGGTGGCACTGCCTGGGGAACAGCATCCCAGGAAACCTGGGCGGTGGTACCGCCCCTGTTCAGCGGTGGTACCGCCCAGTACCAGATCCTGCGGCGGTAGTAACGCCCAGGAACAGTGGTGGTACCGCCAGTACTAAGGAAACCTAGGATGAGACCTTTTTAGGTTCCAAGTTTGAATCAACTTGAAGCCTATAAATACCCCTCTCATCCCTGGTTAACTTACACAAGGACAGAGAGTTTAAAAGTGAAGAAACGCTATTGCAACCACTTGAGAAATCCCCTTCTCTAAGTCTAAGTTTAGAATTCTGTTTAGGAGGAGTGAGTGCTTGTAAGGGTTGTCTCCGAAACCCGGTAAAAGGAGAAGAGGGGTGTAAGAAGGAGTTTGATCTTCGCTTATTAAAGGAAGATCGATAGTGGATGCCGGTGGCCTCGACGGAAGAGGAATCGGCGAAGTGGATGTAGGTCACAACGACCGAACCACTCTAAAATCTGGTTTGCATTTCTTTGAGCAATTTACTTTAATTGCAAACCTCCTTACTTGCTCTTTACATCCACTACTCTCTTACGTACGCTTTCAAAGTTAAGTTTCCGAAATCGGTTTTCTACGTAAATAGATTTTATCGTACGAAAGTTTTGAAGACGTAATTTTTACCGCTGCACTAATTCACCCCCCCCCCCCCCAGTGCCGACCCCAACTCTTGATCCTAACAGCCTTATATATATATATATATATATATATATGTATGTATATATATATATGTATATATATGTATATGTATATATATGTATATATATGTATATGTATATATATGTATATATATATATATATATATATATATATATATGTATATGTATATATATATGCTGCCCAGGCAGTCCGTATACCGGTCTGCTAACGGACCGATATGTACCACCCATATCGGACGGTATTATTCAAAATTGAAGACCTTGGCTAATAGTACGTGGATAAGAAGCACCAAACAATTAAGTTTATGTTATCTTATCTTTGTCTTCAGTATTTGAACACAATGTTATTTTTTGAACTTATGATTTCTTTTCCTTAATTAATGAAAAAATTATTTGTCACCACACTTAACTACCTAAAAAATACGGCCTAGTGCATCAGACTCCCAATGAGTACAGTTTGAGGGGATCAATCTACACAATTTAATCCCTCGTAGAGAGGTTGTTTTAAGGACTTGAACCCTGATCACCTAGTTCATAAAGGAACAACCTTGCTATGGTACCAAGTCTCACCCTCCTTCTGTCTATGGGTAAATAAGTGATTGAAACAGCCAAAACACATTAACAGATAATAAATGATGAATAATCATTGTTGATCCTGTCTATGCAGATTTTTTTGTCAACAGGTTGTTCATCTATTGACCAATCTCCTAGTCATGCAAACTCTTTCAACATGAGTAGTCTTTTGATCACTTGTCTCCTAGAGTCTCTTCTGCTATGTTTTGGTTGATGATCTGATCTTTAGCAATTCATGACATCTTCATCTACACACAAAGATCAGTCTGTCATGTCTTTGTCAAGTTCTGCTATTTGGAGTAGGCATAATACCTAGAAGCGGCCTGATTGACAAAATGAAGAAACACATTGTCGGTCACCAACTTACATAATTTTAAATCTTTGCACCCTTAAAGTTATTACAGAAGTCCTTGTGGTATTATTCATACTTTGCAATCTTTGATATACTAATCCATGGTTTTCATGCATGCATGTTATATGGTTCAGTGATTTAAAAAGCACTAGGCACCAAGGTCCAAAAACGCCCGAGGCGCTAGGCGCTCGCCCAAGCGCTCGCTCGAGCGAAGCGAGGCGCTAAAATATAAAAATATATAATATAATTAATAAATATAATTATTTAAAATTTTAAATAAAAATATGCTATTAAATTAAGAAAATCTAAAATACAAAATCAAGTAAATAAAAATTAACAACATTAAAATCAAAATAATATATTATTAATCTATTAACAGTATTGAAAATTAATCATTTTAAAATTCAAATAAACTTAATATTAACAGTATAAGCCTGCTGATGGAGAAACGAGGAAGCAGCAGCGGCAGCGGCGAGCGACAGCGGCAGCGGGAAAGGGAGCGGGAGCGGCGAGCAGCGGGAGGGCTCGCGGGAGGCGCAAGCAGCGGGAGGTGCGAGCGGCGACAGAGGCAGCGTTTGCGAGCAGCGGCAGCGGGTTAGGGTTGGGTAAGGGTTATATCGGTTTAGTTGGTTCGATTAAACCAACTAACAACCGAACCAGGACCGAACCAGACCTAAAATCCTGGTTCGGTCGCCTTGGTTTACCCAGGCGCTCGCCCGAAGCGCCTAGTGCCTGGGCTCGGGCGAGCGCCCAGGCGGCGCCTGTTTGAAGCGCGCCACCTGGGAGATTAGCGAGGCGCTCGGGCCTCGCCTTGCCTCGCCCGAGCGCCTAGGCGAGCGCCCGAGCGCCTTTTTCAATCACTGATATGGTTTCAACTGATTGATCTAATTTTTTCATGGTCCTTAATTGATTGTTCAAAGAACTCATATTTGAAACAATATATTATGTCAGAGATGGAACTGGAGGAATTTATGGATTCAATATATTGCTGTGAAATTAATTAAATTATATTCTCTTCTGTTAGATATTTTGGTATATAGGATCTGAGAAGTTAAGTTGTTCTTCCTTGTCAATCATGGACATGTTCATAAAACACCCATTACACTCAAGGCAAAATTGCTAAATATTTATGTTTTAAAGATATAAGAGGTTCTATCTGTATCTGTTTTTGTTGACAATGATACGTTTGAATACCGTGTGGTATATATATAAGCACTTGATTCTAAGAAGAAATTTTCCTAAATTTCTTTTTATGGAACTGTTATAAATCAGTTCTGTCTGCAGAAATTGGGTATGTTTAGTTTCATTTATGCAGTTACTATCTATTGTTGGTTATTCTTTTGATTTGTGATATTTAGATTAAATGAACATAGAGTATGTTTATTTGTTTAAGACCACATCTATGTTTACCTAGTTCCATATTTTTTTTCTGCTGTTATGGAACTCTAATCAAACAAAGCTGTTATCTTTAGATAGTATCTTGCTTACAAGGATCAATGAACTACAAAAAGTTAGGAGCAAAATTGCCCACAGGTGTGCTGCTTGTGGGACCTCCAGGCACTGGGAAGACATTACTAGCTCGCTCAGTTGCTGGAGAGGCAGGAGTCCCTTTTTTCTCAGTGTCTGCTAGTGAATTTGTAGAACTGTTTGTTGGAAGAGGAGCTGCACGAGTAAGAGACCTTTTTAACGTGGCAAAAGAATGTGCACCGTCAATAGTATTCATTGATGAACTTGATGCAGTGGGAGGAAAGCGTGGAAGAAGTTTCAATGATGAGCGGGACCAAACACTTAATCAGGTATGCTTTGAATTCTATCTATTGGTCATTTATTAATTTGTTTTATATCAAATTCTCTAAATATGGCTTGGTTTATTATTTACAGTTGCTGACAGAAATGGATGGTTTTGAGTCGGAGACAAAAGTGATTGTTATTGCAGCAACAAATAGACCAGAAGCACTAGATCCTGCTCTCTGCAGGCCAGGACGTTTTTCAAGGAAAGTGCTTGTCGGTGAACCAGATTTTGAAGGGCGTAAAAAAATTTTGGCTGTCCATCTGAGACAAATACCACTGGAGGAAGAAATTGAGTTAATCTGTGACCTTGTTGCATCTCTCACAGCAGGTTTTGTTGGTGCTGATCTCGCAAACATTGTCAATGAAGCTGCTCTGCTTGCTGCTCGAAGAGGTTGGTTGTGCTATCTTTTTAAACCATTACTAGCATTGGTTAAGTCAGTATATGATTATTTGCCAAGAAATTTATTAGTAAATTTATTAAAGAGAAACTGATGCATGTATTTTATTCCTTTCTATTCTTGGCCTGTTGATCAAAATTTGTTTCTTGGTTGGCAGGAGTACTAGATAGGATCTAATTTTGTCCTGTTATCTTTATACTCTCAAGCCTTTCTATGTTAGCCCCCATTGTGCAATTGCTTTCTTCATCTCTTTTGTCGACCCACCTGGACCCTGCTTTTTCTTTGATACATGAATCTTACTGGTTTAGGTGCCCTTTATCATGAAGCACATTAAAATTTGATTATGTGATACTATATTCTTCTAGGTTCCGCAACTTTTTTTTCTTGTAGATTTATTCTACTCTTGTTGATTTCTCTTGTCAAATTTTTGATGTGCTTTATTGTTATCATCTAAAGTTTTGGAGAGAACAAATTTCCCCATCATCGTAGCTACTGTACAATTCTATTATTTCTAAGGCCGAATTATCAGATTTTATAGCATGCACTTGCAGATGCTGAGACGGTTACCAGAGATGATATGATGGAGGCAATAGAGCGAGCAAAGTTTGGGATTAAAGAAAGGCGACTGAATCTTAGTACAGTAGGCAAGAGTCTGGGTAAATTGTTTCCATGGATTCCTCCATCAACAGGAAAAGATGGTTTCCAAGGCCTTATGGGTTACCAAACTTTGAGCTAATGTTTATCACTATGAGGTATGCTTAATTTACATAATGATGTGAAATACTATAAAATTGTTCTTTCAAGATTATTAATACTTAGTTTAATGAAGACAAAAAAAGTGCAATAACTGTTTATGATCATTTACCAAGGAGTAAATTAAGGAGAATATTTAAAGACATTCCTCATGTGTTATGTCCATTGGTTTTCATCTTTTCATTATAATAAGATTAAAAAGAAACCATACATTGTAACCATCATTTGTTTGTCGCTGATGATCTTAAATGAAGAAGATAGAATTATGATAGCTACTCTTCAAATTTCTAATCTGGTTGTGTTAAATTTCTAGACAACTGTGGCACTTCCAAAAGATTCAAACCTTTACATATAAAGATAGGATGGGATAATAATATTTCATCATCTTGTTTATTTACCACGATGGGATATGTGGTTTTAACATGTACCTTGTGAGGATGCCAATGTTCTGTAAATGCATTAAAACTAATAAAACAATTTCCATATAAAGATCAAGTTATATTTGCCTGTGTAACTATCAGATGAGCGAATACCACAACTCATCCTATTCTTAACCTGCTTGTATTTTGCTTCTGCAGGGATGGGAGGGCCTCTCAAGATTGACTTTCTACACCTAGAAGGATTTCATGTGGCCAAGCAACATTGGTTTGTGTAGCTTAATCAATCAAAAATCTCGATATTTACAATATGAGTTTGCACATCCAACACTTAGTGGGATTTACAGATTTAAGGAAAAAAATGATTCCCATTCCCATGTTCATCTGCTCAAAGTGTCATCCAAAGATATGTATTTCTAAACCCTCTTTATGTATCTTGAATCATTCATTCCTATTTTTAATTCTTATTAGACTTGTTATTTAGCTTCGTTTAGTATTCTTTTCTGTTATTTTATTGTTTGTTCTTTGGGAGGCTGCTAATGAGGCCATGATGGTACTTTCTCTCTCAGCTCTCTGAATCTCTTTTTTTTCTTTTGTTTAGTATATTTGATTCTTGTTGCTTCTATAATATAAACAATAATGTCTGGATTTTCAAAGAGGAGAGGTAGATTTTGTGGGTGAAAGTTCTTCGTTGACTGGCCAAAATAAGAAATGATTGCACAAAAGTTATGTTCTTAGTATGTACATGCCCTTGATGCCTTTGGACAGGGTTGCTCTTCCAAAAAAAAAAAAAAAGGGAAAAAGAAAAAGATATGTATAAAGGCAGGAAGGAGAGTATTTTCTTTGTAAAAAAGGATATCCCTCTTCGTTCTTTGTAGTTTCGTTTCAAATATCATGAAATCAATGGATTCAAGCCACTGGTGCTATCAAGACAGACAACAGAAGTCAACGAATGCTATTAAATGGAAGTCAACACAACATTGCATCATCCGCTGCAATGTTTGAAGAGGTCAGAAACATTATGTTTGTATGTATCCAGAGGTTTCTCCTCAAATCAAATAAATGAAAACAAAAAGAAGAAGAAGATGTAAAGTTGACTTGCTTCATTGACGTGCAACCATGAAGTCTTTAAACTTGAAGTGCAACCAAGAAACGAGTAGGATGAAGCTTCAACTAAGCTTCTTGGCAACTTCACTCGTTCAATCCTCACTGCTATCTATAGAGAGCTACGATCTTCCTAAACCTGATGCCCACAAGCAGATATCAATGTACGCAGCAAAGACACTCTCAAGATGGTCTCTCGATCAACCAAAACCAGGTTCGAATTCTGGATATATCGTGCTCAAAGACGAGGAATCTGAACCTGAGTCCGCATGCTGTTTTGGGTGCCCCGAAGAGACTCGAATTCGAAATCTCCCATTCCCTCAGGACCGAATCCTTACCATCAAATACTCTCCACTCAAAGGTGAGAACGGATCCAACAAGGCTACCGTTTGCTTCATCCCTGCGGTAGGTCATCCATTATCATCCAATCGATACTACGTCATCGTCGCCAAAGGAAGAAAGAGAGGGTAACATCCTAAATCCTCATCACTGTACTTTTTCTTGCATGTTATTCTTGATGATGACGATGAACTGGATCCACAGGAAAGTATATACATGTTCAAAGGAAGATATCGCATGCTGCTCTTGCCATGGTGGTGTAAAGGATGCAAAATTGAGAGCTTTCGTTCACAGAAATGTATACCAAGTAATGGAGATCAAGGATGATGGGAACGGGAATTTTACTGCGAAATCTGTTGCTCCTGACGGACATCCTCCATCATTACTAGGGAGGGAACACTGGAAGCTTTATGCCTCAAAGCCCAAGCATTATGCGTTACGTGAGGCTTGGGGACTCGACGCGGGTCTTCGTGCATGTCTGCCCGACCTCAACTTCCCGATAGGTGCAGCAGATGGCCCGAAGATTACTGTCGGAAGATGGTACTGCCCGTTCATGTTTGTCAAGGAAGCATGTCGCTTGCGAGACCAAATGAAGCGTTCCATGTTCTATGAGATCTCACTGGAGCAGTTCTGGCAGAAGGTGTATGCTTGTGAGAACCACAGTGGCCATGACAAAGTTGTGGAAGTGAACGCTCTTTTCGGGAGCCTACTGGTTATGATGGATGGCGGCAAAGAGGTGGTGCAGGACAGAACTGTGCATGGCGATGATGGCATGGTATGGTTCAAGCCTTTAGATTCGAGAGCTAAGGGGATTGGTTTGAGTTTGGCAGTGTGGGAAAGGATTAAATGGGAGCAGGGGAGAGGAGGGTGGATTGCCGATGAAGAGGAGAGGATGGTGAGGTTGGAGCAGTACGAAGGGATGAATAGGTGGAAGAAGTTTGCGTGCTACGTGTTGGTGGAGAGGTTTGTCGTGAAGAGGATTGATGGGAGCTTGGTGTTGACCTTTGATTTCAGACACAGCATTAAAGTGAGGTCTAAATGGGACTAAAAGTCAACTAGAAAAGCTTCCCATTAAGCTTAGACAAGTAGTAAATCATGTTCTCCTTTTCCTTTTCTTTCTTTTGTGTTCTTAAAACTATTCAATACATGTTGATTTTGATATGCTTGAAACATGAGAGTAATGTAATGCTCAGAAAGATCACTAATGATTGACATGTAAAAGAAGGTAGAAAAGGGATGAAGTCTTGAGGATAAGTAGCCCTAATCACGATTTCAAACAGATAGACAATTTCAATTTTCTAAAATCTGAAACCAAAACTGAACCGATGAGGGCCGATTCTGGTTTCGGTGTAAACTGATAAATTTTTATTATTTTTTAAATTATAAATAATTTAAAATATAAGAAATTATTTTTCCTAAAATTTGAAAAAAATGAATATAAAAGTTGATATAAAAATAAATAAAATTATAAATTTTTTAATCACTACCAATGTTAAACGTTTTGATTATCCTTTCGATTATATGTTGAATAGGAGGTTGTTGTTTTCGTGGATGATCTTTTGGTTTGTTTTATCATCTTTGTTTAATCATTAATACATACTTGAGCTTCAACTAATTCGGGGGGGTGAGGCCATTCTCCACGACTATTATTGGCACTAAAGTTATTACTATTTATCTTATAATTATTATCAAAATTAAAAAAAATTATTTTGTATTATGCCCATCATTTCAAAATACTAAACTCTATACCTACAGTGTTATCACCAAATTCAAAAAAAATTATTAGATACATACTAAGCTTGAAGTTTGAGTCTGATGATTTTTTTTTTTTTTTTTTGTAACAATAGTTTTTCTCCCTTACAGATTTTACGATCCCTACTAACTTAGATCTATGGATGGAGAAGTTTCATATGTAGTCTGTTGTCTATTATAGTTAGCACTATAATGATCATGTAAGTTAATGATGAGTTTTTTTTTTTTTTTTCTAATTTTATCACCAATATCAATATCTACTCCAATACAATTTTGTAGTAAGGGATTAAATAATCACTTAACCCATCTAATCTAGTACGAGGACCAAAAACATAAGAAACTAAATAAATCGATAAAATTTTTAAACATAATTTATCCATTTTGATTTCATAGTCATTAGTCATTTTTAAATGATTATCATATTGATATTCACCAACAATATTAATACAAATAACAAAAAATATATGGGTAGGTATAGGTAGCATTATAAAAACTTTTAAAATTTTAAATATTCCTTCGTACACGTTCTAATATTGTGGATATAAACTAACTTATGTAACATTATTTACAATAAAAGTATATAAATGGTTTTTTATATTCAAAAAATTATTTTAAGTCATTTGAAATCCATCAAGTAGAAAGATCCCTAGGAAATCTCTTGGGCCATTTGCCATTTAATTTAGAAAATCTAAGCCACTCTTTTATTTCTTGTGGATGACTTCGTAAGAATAAATTTGCTTCTTTAATTAGAGTAAGAAAATTTTCAAGAGTTAGTAAGATTTCTTGTATACATAAATTTAAAATATGATAAACACACCTAATATGAAAAAAAAACACTACCAAAACCATATTGACATACTTGTTATGATTCCAAAATAAAAGTGGTATTTGTCGCTATATTATCAAAACCAATAGAAAAAAATTTAAAACTAAATAATATTCTTCTAAAATAGTTTTTATAAATCTATAAATGATAAGTGATTCTTTACCAGCTTTGCTAGTTATTATTGAATCTAGAATTTTGATTATGAAATCAATTAATAAGCTTATGAAACTAATATGCATAGAAAAATATTTTGATTTTAGAATAGACCACGAAAGAGTCAACTATTAAGTAAGAGAGTCAAACGTTATGTTAGAAAATTAGTAAATTGAAAATTGGACGTTGAGCCAAAGGAGTGTCAACATGTTAAAGACCGAACTTCATGCTAAAGGTTTGAGCGTTGTACTGAAAGAATTAGATATTACATAGATTGGATGTCATAAAAAAATTAATATACTAATAGAATAAGTGATATACGGAAGGAAAAGATAATATGTTGAAAGTTTGGATAAACTGTTGAAAGATCGAACGACGTGTTGAAAGAGCATACAATGTGCTAGAAGCTTTATAAATGTGTCAGATTTATGGTTGATTTGTTAATATCTTAATTAAGATTATTTTAGATTAATTTAAGCTAGTATTGGACTAAAATAAAGTTCACTTGTCAAGAAAGTTATTAGGCTTGAAGTTAAGCCAAATTGGGCCTATTAAGAAGGTTAAACCAATAGCCTAAACTAGTTTTGAGTGGTCATACTACCAAGCTCAAGAAATAGTATCACCTAAGTCAATCGACAAGTATTATTTATGCTTTCTTAGTTTTTTCGACGGTGGTGGTGCCATCCAAACTTTAAAAATTATAACGATAAAACTACTGGAGTCTAAATTTACAACGTCAGCGGTAGTATGCATGCATTCCAAAAATTTTAGAGATTTAAATTTTTTGCTCTATTTTTAAAGTCTTTTAGGGCCTATAAATATCTTCACTCATGTTTGATTGATGTAACATCCAATTCATAAGGTAGTGAAATATTATAAGCTCTTAGTTTGAGCATAGTTTGAGTCTCCTCCTATTCTTAAGTTTAGTTAAAATTCTAAGTTGCTTGAGATGAGAGATTGTTGAATCTCAGATTTTGATGATGAAACCAATTGATAGTGTTTATGATTTGATCTCGAGTGACGCAGGAAGCTTCGATCAAGGAAAGACAATTAAATGCAGAAAGAATCATGGTGGGCCAGAGAGAAACATGTTAGAAGATTGGACGTTGAGCCGAAGGATCGGTCGACGAACTGGCAAAAGGCTTCGGGCCATGGATTCGGGCATCGGGCCAAGAAGAGCAAAAATTGTACCAAGAAAATTAGAGTTGCAAAGGTCAACTGACTGATTGGGCAATAGGTCGCAAGAGAAGACGATATGCCGAAGAATCGGATGAAGTGTCGATGAACCAATGACATGTCGGATAATATTTAATTCAAGCCTTGTAATAATAGTCTAGATCGAAGTAGGTTTTAAGTGTGCAGGATTAACTATGATAGTGATCAAGGAATAAAGCAAAATGAAGTCCCGAAGTCAAGAACGAGATTTCATTAGGAGTTTGAGAGTTCGTCGGAAGTCTGAACATTCGTCAGAAGTTCGTTGGGAGTTCGAGAGTTCGTCGAAAGTTCGAACGTTCTATCACGGACAAACTTCTCAACAAGATATTTGATGTAATGCTTATGTATGTCCGTGTCTTTTGGTATGTTCATGCTTTGCCTAGTATGTAGAGGGACAACCAAAGGCTTAATAGTCTCATTTTGGGTTTAGTGGCCACTTTAGGCTTGTAAATAAAAATTGTGTCACGTGGACACTTACGAGAGATTTTTGATCTATAGTGGACCATTTTGACCCTTTGTTGTATAACTATTCAGAGCTTGTAAAGTCTGTTTGTAATTTACATTGTCTATGAAGTGTTTCCTGGAATGTTTGCTTGTGGATCCCGAGTGAGGCATTCTCTCTAACTCGTTTTCTCTTTTGTAGATCCTAAGGGACCATGGGAGGCTTCGGGGAGGTTGACCTTTGCGGACGGACACGCAAGGGTGCCGCACGACTTAGGCAAAACCAGCTAAGTCTGTGATAGATGGTATCATAGTGGGACAAGCACTCATAGAAACACTTGGCATGCAAACGTGAGGGACCTAGCAGGGCTGCGTTGAGGGCAGTCAGCACACGCGCGACCGTTTGGGGGAAAACGGGCATGGAGATATAGGGAAAAGGAGTCGCTCAGAGGAGTGGGCATTTGAGATTGGCATTCAGAGGAATGGCTAACCCTTTGCATGAGAGGCACCACGAGAATAAGCAAGCTTGGAAGAATACGAAGCGTGCAAAGTTGGGATGGCTGAGTTTGAGCTACGGCTCAACATTGACAACCATACTTGATGGTGCTCAACGCAAGCGAAGCGCTTGGTAAAAGATGAGACCATGCAATGTGGAAGTAGCTACTCAGCGACCGAAAGAGTTGTGCAAAGCTCACAGAGGTGAGGGGAATTGGTAACTCAAAGAATTCGGTACTTATGCATGGGCTTGTATGGGACGATGGAATGTTCGTGGCCATCCCAAGTTGACCAAAACTCGGCACCATTGAGCATTGAAACTTTCTCTTCGGCATGTGAAGGATACGTCCGTAGGAGGCTGAAGTATGCAACGAGTTTAACATGTTGCTAGGTCTTGAGTGGTGCAGCGGGGGCTATATTGACGTGGAGTCACAATCTAGTAAGTGCGTTTGTAGGAGGCAAAACAATGCATAATTTGTTCAGCAAATCAGAGTAGTCCAAGGGGATGGTGGTCTCCGAAATAAAGAGAGATATTGCTCCAACGAGATAGTTATCTAGGAGGGATAATTCCCGGCTCTCCAAGGGTAGAATCATGTGGGACGGACCGCACATGTTGAGGAGGAGTACCTCAACAAACAACAACTCCATGAAGCTCAATAGACCGAGCAAGCAGCGAGGAGTTGTCGCATGATCTCATTTGAGAGAATGCATTGGTGGATGCATTGCGAGATCAAGTGGGGGAGCGACCCAAAGCAATACAAATGAAGGCACACTTGGAGTTGATATGGAGATCGGACTCAAGGGAGGGCTGACCCATGGAATGGTGGGCGTAAGGTCCACCATCAACTCAATGCAAAAATGAGGAGCGGAGCAACTTGGGTGTAACTTGGCGAAGTACCCAAGCCGCATGAAGGAAGTCAGAATAGAAGATGGAACATGGAGCGGAGGCATAGTGCTTTCCTTAGATAGAGGTCAAGGACATGAACTCTTGCAGAGGCAAGAGCAGGATCATGTTGTTCTATGAGTCCTTCATTCTGATGGAGCGGACTCATCTTGCATGGTGCCAAAGACGAAGGGAGCTTCTGGGCATATGCTTCTTATCTTGGAGAAACATTTGAGGGAGGAACTAAGGTGACTCAACTTGCGGAGGCGAAGTTTGGTTCAGAAGGCCTTGGCATGGGGTAAGAGGACGCGGAGGCGGGTACTCTTGAAGAATATGCCACAGTGTTACCCATTCAAGTTGCCAGGCAGGAAGCGGTGCGCAGCGAAGATTGTGTTGGTAGGGGCAGAGGCCCAGGATCTGGATAATGGTGCACCATTTTCAGCGAAGTTGGTGGACTTCGAGAGCTACTATGCGATAGACTGTTCTAGAGCAGTGCTTCATCTAGGTGTGACTCAAGAGTGGGTGGATGAAGCTCGATTGCCAAAGGAGCGAAAAAAAAAATCGAAGGTGGAAGAGACCGTGCGATGTATTGACAAAGGCCACACATGGAGGGATCACAATTCGAATTCATCCCACAAGGATCAGAATGCAATAGAGATGTCACCAGGAGGCGACATGGTGCAACGGATCGTGGTGGAATAGTTCATGGCAATGCGATACACACGACATATTCCCATGAGGGACTAGATCATACAGAGGTATGATCGAGAGCTACTGGAAGCTCCACTTCGGTGAACAACACGACAGCAAGAAGGGCTATGGATTCAAGAAGTGAAGGTCATGGTACCGTAGAGGTGGGTCTTCTGTGCGTGCATCGAATTTTGCATCGGATGAAAGCCTTGTTCATCAACATATGGGGGCTATGTTCCACCAAGGAAAAAAGTTTGAATGCAAGTACCAATGAGTCCCATGGGAGGGACTTGATCATGTAGAGGTATGATCAAAGCAGTTGGAGAGTTAGATTGCTCCAAAGCCCATATTCGCTTATGGGAGCCCGGTAAGTCAGAGGACAAGGTCGAGTAAGCGAACATTGCTACCAAGGAAGCTAAGGAGAACAGAATTGGTGCAAATCCTATAATGTGATGGTAGAGGCCATACATGGGAGTTGGAGTCTGTCTTTCCATCGACCAAAGGGAGCTGCTTGGAGAACACAGAGGTATTGAAGCAGGGGGTCGAAAGGGGCGAGGAAGCGACGACGAGTCCAGAGGGACTTAGCTACCCAAATTCAAGCATCAGCTAGAATAGAGGTGGACTCAAAGGAGTGCCACAGAGACATATCTACTGATCATGAAGAAAAGTGATGCAGATGCGAGGTGACAGATAGTAGGGCCATGGGCATAGCAGCACCATGGTACCGCAGAGGCAAGACTTCCGTGAAAGTCATTGATCCCTTGCTTTCATGGAGGGAGAGCATTTGGATGCGAAAGGGGCCGAGGAGGTGGAGCATGCAGAGGCAAACTCCAAGTACCGAGACAAGGCTCAAGGGAGAGGCCAAGGAACTTCGTAAGATTGGTGTCAACGAGCTTCTCATCAAGATAGCCAAAAGTGAAGGACTTTGGGTCATGCAAGAGTGCACAACCAAGGAATGAAGCAAGCAGTACACGGTGCTGTACCTTTGCTACTCAGTGGAGTAGGCGGCAGGGTTGATGGAGAAGACGGTACAATCCCAAAGACGACCAAATCTATTAGAGAACTACTCCAAGTTGGAGTGAAAACTTCTTGCATTCCAGAAGTTTGATGGCATTGAGAATGTGAATCACAGTAACTAACTCAACGCAAGGAGTGCAAACACTTCAAGTGCTTTAGAAGTGTGAGCAAAGAGCAGGCGAAGGCCAGTAACCAGCTTGATGCATGGAGTATAACCTCGAGGAGGCCGACGAAGTCAAGTAACCTTTGCCTTCTCAACTCTTAAGAGAATGGGCAAAACCGAGTACCCCAATTCTCTTATCTATCCAATAGAGGAGCTCTGCACAGGTTCAAAGACCCTTCGAAGATAATAAAAGACAATAGTTGTCAAATCCTCACCAACGGTGATCAGTGCTATTGAGAGTAGATTGTCCGCTTCATTTCTCAACAAAATGTCAATCGAAAGCTGAAGTGGTGCGAATCTACTTAGAAGTGACAACTAAGTGAAAGAAGAGTCAATGAGCAAATTTTATGGAGGAAGGACCCAAAACTTTAGAAGTTTGCGAGACAATGCTCGTTAAAGCTCCAATAAGCATCCACCTAGTTCAAGCAGTATGAGATATTTGAGAGACTGGCACATACTAAGGATGGTCTTCTCCTTCATCTGGAGGATCCGCAGAAACCAATAGGGATCAACACAACTCAGCTAACCCCACAGTAGAGTCAGAGTCATTGGCGAGTTGAAGCAGCATGGCGGATTAAAGGTTCGACTACTCAAAAACAGTAGCTAAGAGCAGTTGGGAGCCAAGAGGTGCATTGCAGCTGGAGTAGAAGATTGAAGACTCAGCAAAGACGAGGAGTTACAGTGTCGGCAAAGGCTTCGACGAGGATGTCGAAGGAATAAGTGGGGGAGAATGTCACGGACAAACTTCTCAATAGGATGTTTGATGTAATGCTTATGTATGTCCGTGTCTTTTGGTATGTTCATGCTTTGCCTAGTATGTAGAGGGACAGCCGAAGGCTTAATAGTCCCATTTTAGTTGGGTTTGGTGGCCGCTTTAGGCTTGTAAATAAATGTTATGTCATGTGGACACTTATGAGAGATTTTCGATCTATAGTGGACCATTTTGGCCATTTGTTGTGTAACTATTTAGAACTTGTAAAGTCTGTTTGTAATTTGCATTGTCTATGAAGTGTTTCCTGGAATGTTTGCTTGTGAATCTCGAGTGAGGCGTTCTCTCTAACTCGTTTTCTCTTTTGTAGGTCCTAAAGGACCATGGGAGGCTTCGGGGAGGCTGACCTTTGCGGATGGATTTACAACGGTGCCGCACGACTTAGGCAAAACCAACTAAGTCCGTGACAATTTGTCAGAAGTTCTGTCGGAATTGACCGTGAAGTCCAGGAGCTTGCCAAAGAAGCTCATCGGAATTCACTAAGAAGATCATCGTCAAGTCCAAGAGCTTACCGAGAGTCCATTGGAACATTGCCGAGAGATCGTCGAAAGTTCACCAGAAGCTCGCTAGAAGAAACCTAAACTTATCGAACTTATTTAGCTTAATGTATGCCTTAAAATTCATAGTTAGCACATAATTGGGTTGGAATTGGGCCAACCCAATTAGGGGTTAATTGGGCCTAAGTTTAGGCTATGTTGGGCCAAGTGAAAGGCCCAAACAGTGACCCAATAGGTGGAACCATCATGGCACAATCTCTGAG